>NW_027282534.1:0-41197 GCF_046629955.1 Centroberyx affinis | reverse complement strand
GTTACTTTCCACCACTGCATTTAAAATACAGCAAAAGTTATTGAGTTATTTTAAGAAAAGGTTTACTGCTAACTAGAGCTAACGATTTGCAGTTGCATTGTTGCAGTTGCAATTACATGATAGCTGGATGATAATTGATTCTCTCTTTACCCATAGACCCTATATCTCTCTAATTACTGAATTATTGTTCATTCAATATCCCCTCTTTCTCTCCTGTCTTTCCCTGTATCTCGCTGCAACTATCCTATCATCTCTCCCTCCTTTCTTCCCTCGTTTCCTACCTTCTTTCCTCCTTCCCTCCCTCAGTACATTAAGGATTTCTACAACAGGACGGTGGTGAGTCGTAATGGAACGGGACTCAACGGCGAGACCTTGACCCTCATGTATTCTCTCACCGTGTCCGTCTTCGCGATCGGAGGTCTGGTGGGCTCCCTGATCGTGGGCATGCTGGTCACCCGCTTCGGCAGGTAAAACACCTTTCCTATTGATCCGTTACCATGTCCACTATTATAACATTCCAAACAATTTTTTGAGTTTTTGTCTCTGAGAAATCAGCTCCAGCCTCCTATTAGCATTTGTTTGCAATGTTAGTGCAAGTCAATGAGGTATTAAACCATTGCTTTCAAAATCCCATCATTCAAGTGCTTTGAGACAATTATATTACGTATTCTTACTAATTATAATAATAACTTTATATGTATAGCACTTTTCTAAAAACAATGTTTATAAAGTGCTTTACATACAATAAAACCCAAAAGCACTGTGATGTAAAACTACCACAATAAATGATAGAGCTGAAAAATAAAAAAAATAATTTAAAAAAATAGGGTAACATTTTACAATAAGGGTCACTAAGTTAAGGGTTAGTTAATGCTTAATAAGCATTAACTAACCCTTAATTAACAGTTAACTAATGTGTAATTTACTAATGGTGTTCATGTTAACTAAGGTATTAATTTATACATTATTTAATAGTTTATAAAGATGACTATTAAATAATGTATAAATTAATACCTTAGTTAACATGAACACCATTAGTAAATGATTACCAGACACATAGTTAACTGCTAATTAAGGGTTAGTTAAACTTAGTTACCCTTATTGTAAAGTGTTACCAAAAATAGGAAAAAAAGGTAATACAAGAGATAAACAGGTACAACTAAAAACAAACTAACAAACAAACAGAGATACAATTAAAAACAGATGGAGCTTTACATAATAGTGTATGCCGAAGAAATTACCAAAAATAGGAATGAAAGGTAATACAAGAGATAAACAGGTACAACTAAAAACAAACAAACAGAGATACAATTAAAAACAGATGGAACTTTACATAAAAGTATGTGCCAAACCACAAGAAAGCAATAAAATGGAGATACAGGTACAAGTAGGCTACACTAGGCTAATACTACAGCTGTGGAAGTATATGGAGTGGCTTGCGTAAGAGTTCTGGTTTCATACCCCATTGACTTGTGCTAGCATTGCTAACAAATGGTAATAGGGGGTGTTTGTCGATTTCAGAGAAATACAAGCTCTGATGTAAAAACTTTTGGCGCATTCTAAGACGGGGCTTTGTTAGTGATGAATAGGGCAGGCTTATAAAAACCGCTGGACCTTACCTTTAATGCCACCTTTAAGCTGCTGTGCGGATCAAACGAAAGGTCGAGTGGAGTTTGACCACAGATGGGAAAGATCCGTCCTTGCTTGACCTCGGAGCTGTACTTGGACGCCGGCTCCGCTCTGCCCCCCGCTGCCCTTACTCAACGCCCCCCCCCCCCCCCCCCCGCTAGACTGTGTGGCCTTGAGGGTGGATAGTGGCCAGTTGGCAGTGGCCGGCCTAAGAGACACTCAGCAGCATCTGGAGCTGCCTGGACACACACACACACAGCTAACACACACCGAGAAAACCCGAGCGGCGTAAAAAGAAGGGTTTCAAAATGACACTCGTATGATAGAAGAGAATCAATATCTGTTTCGTGTACAAGGGTGAAAGATAGGGATCTAGTGCAAGATCTGGAAGTCACAACCAGAAACCTACACACACACACACTTACATTGGCACGAAACGCATTTAGATCAGCCCCTTCTATCAATCACACCTCCTGTCCTCTGTACTCAGACCTAAGCGATGACCCCCCACCCCCACCCCCCCCCCCTCCCTGGCGCTCTCCGCCCTTCAAAGTGCACTACCCTCGTCCCCTCTGCCCTTCAGAAAGTGGGCCGCTCTTCAAAGTGCACCGCCGCGGAACCCCAAAAAAAAAAAGTTCCGATCGGGGCCGAAAGCCCCATTCATCTCCCCCGGTGTCATCGAACTTCGCCGGACATTTACATGCAAATGAAAAGCGAGGCGATTTACAATCCCATTTACGGGCTGATCAGTTTCTCCACACAGCAGTGTTTTATGGCTAATCACAGCTTATGACCGGCGTTAGCGTTTTATGGCTAATCAGAACTTATACAGGCGTACTTGCCTATCATTTTGACTGTGTGCATATCGGTGGCGGGCGGGGGGGGGGGGGCAGGGTTACTGCTATCTGTCCTCGGACCAATATACCGCCGATGTCCTTGCTGTTTCATAAACCTCCGCTTCATATGCTTTTATGTATATTCATAATCCCGGCCTACTGCTTGTGTATGTGTGTGTGTGTGTGTGTGTGTGTCCAGGAAAGGCACGGTGGTGAACACGACAGTTCTGGTGTTCATCGCTGGCTCACTCATGGGCTTCAGCCGGATCTGTGGCTCGCCGGAGATGGTCATCTTCGGCCGCTTCATCACAGGCATCCACTCAGGTATATATATACACACACACACATTTCATTCCGGTAAGTGGCTGCGTTCTGTACCTTGACCCCCCCCTCCTCGTGCAGGCATCTCTCTGAGCGTGGTGCCGATGTACCTGGGCGAGATCGCCCCGAAGAACCTGCGAGGCTTCCTGGGTCTGGTGCCGAGCATCTTCATCGGCACCGGAGTGTTCGCCGCCCAGATCCTCGGCCTGCACGAGCTTCTGGGAAAGGTAGTCGAACGTCCTGATAACACCCTGAAAAGTTGTTTACATCCACACATCATGACTAAACCTCAAACCTCAAACAGCTTGGAAAGACTTGGACGCTTGGATGTTCCTGCACTTATCACTGTCATTTACATACCATTGAAATAGACTAGGTGATGTGTTTTTAATGTATTTTAGTTCGTAACAGGTTGTGGTTATAACTTTCATCTTGGCATATGGTATACCGTATGTTGCTCATTGGAGAATTTTGTGCCTCATACCGTTTGAGTATGATTGGCCTCAATTAGGGTTAAACGGATATGGGTTTTTGAAGGCCGATTCTGATGTTTTTGGATTGAAACTGCCGATTTTTGCCAGTATTTTGAGCCAGTATTCATTATCTTTAAATTTTATTACTTTCATGCCAACAATCTCCCCCCAAATTTTGTGTTTCCCCAAGAATTTTATGGAGTGAAAGCCTCTGAAACAGCATTTGGACCATGAGACGCTAAAACTCTCCATTGAAACCCAGGATAATGAGAATAAGAATAATAATCTGAAAAAAATATTGATGCATACTTCTGTGGAATCAGTTCAGGTTAAGGTCTTCCCATAGACAACCAGTGTAGTATTGATCAATTCTACAATAAACATGTAATCAATCAAACTGCATCATATCCATCATATCAGAGGTGGACCACACTGACTGGACCAGATCTGATTTTTAATAAAAGGCCAATATCGGCCCTATATATCAGTCAAACCCTATTCAGGATCACAATAAACTGATGAGAAAAACATTCCCACCACATGTGTTGTAATGCTTATAGGAGGAGCACTGGCCCCTCTTCCTTTCTCTGGTGGTGGTACCCACCTTCATCCAGCTGATGCTGTTGCCATGGTTCCCAGAGAGCCCCAGGTACCTGCTGATTGAGAAGCACAACGTCCACGCCACCATCACAGGTCAGTGTATTGGCATTGCCACACATACAGGAAGGGTTGCAGGTTGGAGTTTTAGATCTACAAACAGAGCTGCTCTGGAGGCAGAAATACTCTCGTTGGTTGAGTTAAACCTCAGTGGGTGGAGCCAAAGAACCAAAGTAACAGTAGACTTTCACTTGAAATGCTGCCCATGTATTCGTATTCAACTATTTTCTAATCAAACAACTCAATTTGGTCCACTGCTCCTTTAGAATAACCCTCAATTAAATAGGAGTCACTTTTGAATGCAACATTAAGATGGTGAGCAGGTTCCAAAATGAGCTGATTAACTGAACAATCGTGCTGGATCATCATCAACCCAAGGTTTGGGTAAAGTCTCAGCAGCAGCAAAGTTAGTATCTGTTATGGATAAAGTCCAGAATGACTGTGTTTTATCCTAAATGGTATATTGTTATCACCACTATTATGTAGTGAGAAGGGATGAAGTGGAGGGTAAATTCAGTTTACTTATCTTTTTTTATTTGCAGAATAGAGTTGAACCACCTTTTTGGCCTGACATAAATCCTCATGACATATATATAAAGTTTTAAGCGGCTTCTGAAAACTCATTTCTATAGGTTAGCCTTTTTATAAAAAATCTCTCTATTTTCTTTCAGTTTTTTTTGTTTGTTTTTTTTTGGTTGTGTGCTTTAACTTTTGCTAACGTGTCATATGCATGTATACGTGTGTTTGTGTGTATGTATGTATGTAGGTATGTTTGTATACTTGCATTTGTATGTGTGTATTTTATATGTGAAGCACTTTGTAACTGTGTGTTTTAAAAAGTGCTATATAAATAACATTATTATTATTATTATTATTATTATCATAGTACCACTACATCATAAGTAGTATTAAACTGAGGTAAGTTATGTGAGGATAGGGACGTTTTAGGAAAAATGCTTAAATAGAATAGATTTTTGTTTATACTGATGGTTGTTTAACTTATGATGATCACTGACTGGAGATCACCCACCTCTTCATTTACCACTGCATCACTGGTAAAAAGTCACTGCACATAGGTTCTCTTACTCAAAAACTAGTGTAGCTCTCATTCGTTAACTTTCCACATCCAGTGCCGTGACTTTCCTTAACACCTGTTCCCCCTCTCCCTCAGCTCTGAAGTGGTACAGGACCAAGTGCAACATCCAGGCGGAGATCGAGGAGATGCAGGAGGAGCAGCGCTCCCTGTCGTCCGTGGACACCATGTCGGTGTGGCGCCTCCTGCTGGACGACACGGTCCGCTGGCAGGTGCTCAGCGTGGCGGTCATCAACGTCGGCATGCAGCTGTCCGGCATCGATGCTGTAAGGATGGGAGGAGATCACTGCTTCTGTTTTTTTTTTTTTTTTTAAAGTGATTACAGTTTTATTAGAAAGTGACAATAAGATAGGATGAAATTTTAATGATCCCTGTGGGGAAATGGGATCATTGCAGCAGCAAATGGTAACAGGATACAGCAGAGAAAAATAGAAAATACATAAGAATGGAGCAAAGCGGTGGTGTTAAACATAGCGCAACAATTACATCACTAGAAGTTATTAAGTAGACCTATAAGAATGAAAAGTATGAATTATATTATATTATGTTATGTTATGTTATGTTATGTGAATAAACTGCATATATGCAGCGTGTGCAAAATAGTAAATAGTAAAATAGTAAAAAAAAAAAAAAAAAAAGAAGTGTGCAAAAATAGTAGGGCATACTGAGACAAATTAATGAAAATACAAAAACAAAATGAAATATATGCTATAGGAATAAATCTAAAATTGTCAAGACCTCTTCAATATGATGAGGAAAAATATGAGAATATGAAGAAAAACATATAAGATGTGCAGAATGCGTCTAGATGTGCATTGAAAAAAAACTGACTTAACAATTTAGAAAAAAAATTCACAGCAAATAGACAACAAACAAGTCTCCCTCAGTATTCATCATTTCAATACAACAACTAATAAATATTGGTTATTGTTACATGTGATTACACTGGTTTGAAGGTTTGAAGGTTTAGCAGGTGTTTTGGTATAAAATGGTGTAAACAATCATATTCTATCCCAGCTCATTCTTAACCGGTTTGTGCTTACGAAGTGTCTGCTGTTGAGTGCCAAATGGTTTCTGGGAAATGGAGTCTTTAGGCTACAGCGGAGTGGGCACAAAATGGCTAAACTCAGTTCTTCCGCTTTTCATTTCCACTCTTTCTCTCCCACTCGACATGTGAAGTCTCAACATTTAATTTCGCATCTTGCTCCTCTTACTTTTCACCCCCTTTGTCCACCCCCATCCACCCCCCTCCACCCCTCCACCCCCCTGCTTTCCCAGCTCCCTCATCTGATTGATCTAGCTTATTAGACAAAGACTCTGAAAATGAAAACAGGCCTAAATGATCCCTCATTGTTTTATAAGCCTCGCGTGGTCCTGTGAATAAACCCAAAAGCCGGTGTCATCATTTTTCCGCCGATACAATTAGCCAAATCCCTTCTCTGAATTATGCCCCGGAGATTCATTAATTATTCAAATGATTACCGGGGCGCCTGGGCCAGAAAGTGCACACTGTAAGCGGTGGAGCTGAACTCATTAGCGCGCCCTTCTCCAGGCTGTATTTTTAGCTGCTAATTAGCTCTGCCTAAACAAAGTGGGCCAGTGCTGAAACATGCTGATAGTGGGGCCAGTGCTGATGATGATGATGAAGATGATGATGACGATGATGAAGATGATGGTGGTGATGACGCTGGTGATGATGTTGATTAGGATGGAGGCGATGGTAGTGATGACGATGATGATGATGATGATGATGATGATGATGATGATGATGATGACGATGATGACGACAAGGATGATGATATGATGATGTTGATGCCGAGGACAACAAGGATGATAATAGGATGATGATAACAGTGATGATGAGGAGGATGATGTTGGTGATGATGAAGATGATAATGATATTAGAGATGATGATGGTGATGATGATGATGATGATGATGATGATGATGATAATAGTGATGATGATGATAATTATACTTGATGACAACAAGGATGATGATGATGATGATAATGAGAATAATGATAATGAGACCAGTGATGATGATGATGATGATGATGAGAACAGTGATGATGATGATAATGAGAACAGTGATGAGGATGATGATGATGATAATGAGACCAGTGATGATGATGATAATGAGAACAGTGATGAGGATGATGATGATGATGATGATGAGAACAGTGATGATGATGATGATGATGATGAGAACAGTGATGATGATGATAATGAGAACAGTGATGAGGATGATGATGATGATGATGAGAACAGTGATAATGATGATGATGATGATGATGAGAACAGTGATGATGATGATGATGATAATGAGAACAGTGATGAGGATGATGATGATGATGAGAACAGTGATGATGATGATGATGATGATGATAATGAGAACAGTGATGATGATGATGATGATGATGATAATGAGAACAGTGATGATGATGATGATGATGATGATAATAAGAACAGTGATAAGGATGATGATGTAATGATACCAGTGATGATGATTATTATTATGATTATTATGATATTATGATGTAGTGGTGGTGATTATACTTTTTTATACATTTTTTCAGTGATGATGATGATGATGGTAATGATAATCATTTTGATGATAACATTTATGATAATGGCGAAGATGAGAAC
This sequence comes from Centroberyx affinis, assembly GCF_046629955.1. Classification (NCBI taxonomy): domain Eukaryota; kingdom Metazoa; phylum Chordata; class Actinopteri; order Beryciformes; family Berycidae; genus Centroberyx; species Centroberyx affinis. Next base: position 33,541 of record NW_027282534.1, on the reverse strand, counting down.
AGTGATAGCGATGATGGCAATGATGATGAAGGTGGTTGACGATAACAGTTTTGTTGATAATGAGAACAGCAGTGATAATAATAACAGTGATGATGTCATGATGATGATGATGATAGGGTTGGTGACTGTGATGAGACAGATGCCTGAGGTGATCTTTAGGCCTAAGTGGATGTGACAGTTGGCAAACCTTGGCACAGCTCCAGGAGCACCACGGGATGGTGTGTGTGTGTGTGTGTGTGTGAGAGAGAGAGAGAGAGAGAGAGAGAGAGAGAGAGAGTTTATGCCAGCCATGTGTCTGTGTATTCATCTACCTGGTCTTTTAGCCGTCACCGTCTGCTATCTCCAGTTAATACCCCTCCTGTCTTGTGTTGCGTCCCCTAAAGCCTCAAATTGAATTGAATTGAATGTGAGCGGATGTCCGCTGCCTCTCTGTGGCAATGTACCACCTGTGCAGCCCTCCGGTCTTCAGCGTATGCCTCCACATTTTGAATTTACTCCATTCTTTTTCTTCTCCAGGCACATGTCACACCATGGGAAAAAAGTTTATTGAAAAGTTTTGCTTTTCAGCTACCCTAAAAACACTCGTAGGTTGGAGCTTGTAGCTAACTAGCTAGCTTTGACTAGAAGGCTTTCAGGTGATGTAACGCACCCTCTGGCGGCCATGTTGGAGGTCTTCATCTCCTGGGCAACAGTGGGTGTGAACAGCTCATTGCATTTCTAAACATACAACTTGGCTGTCTCAACAGTATGGAATATGATTCATTTCTGTGCTGTCTTTGACAGCACAGAAATTTAGTTTTGAGTATTTCACCACTAATAAATATGATTGATAATGTCAGCTTGTTAGCTAGCTAACCATAGCATCTGGTCAGCTAACCATCATTGTCTTGTGAAAACATCTGATTTGCACACTAGCTAACTTATCTAGTAAAGCTAGCGTTAGTAGTGGCTAGCAGTCGCATGTTGACATCAGTTTCTTCCAAAAAACATCTGACAGCTGACTCTTCTCAAGCTACAACTGTATTTTGGAGACTAGATTAGGGCTAAAGACAAGACAGTTGTGTCAAGGGTGTTATTTAGCCATTATTTGCACACAGCCAATTCTCCACTGGATGTCCACGATGGCGTCAGATGTAGTTGCTGAATGCAAGTTCAAAGCCTCCAGTAAAGAATGCTAAAAATGCTAAAAAAGCATTTTTAGCATTTTTTTTAACCCTATGGTTAACTGAAGTGTCAATGCTGAAATGTTATCCACAAATTGGAACAAGTGTGTTGAATAAAAATAAGCATGAATGAAAAAAATCAAGGTGTGTGTTTTCTCCACCACAGACCTTTGAATACAGACATGCCAGTGCCAGAGACCCAGTATACCACAGTGAGGACAGAAGCAATAAAAACAGGAAACAGAGCTGATGAGACTGAAGAGACGACCTGGGAATTTGATCACATTGTAACCTGAAATTTTGCGAGAGAGAGTTCAACTTTCATCAATTCAACTTAAAAGAACTATATTTTATCCATATCTGCTAAACAATAATCAGCCTTAATCACACTGTTTTCCCCGCTCCATCCTTCTCCACTAGGCCCGATACTCTATCAATGTATAATTGTCATAGAAATCATATCTTAGAGCAAGAGACAGATCAGCTCGTTGAGGCAGGATTGCGTCAATGATCCTTTTAGGGTTTCAGCTCTCAAGTGTTTTTTTTTCTTTTTCCCCAACAGATCTGGTTCTATACCAATGACATCTTTGAGAACGCGGGTATCCCAGCACCAGAGATCCAGTATACCACAGCAGGAACAGGAATCATAGAAATCATTGCAGGACTCATTGGGGTGAGTTTACAAGTTAGAGAGATTCATACTCTTGTGTTACCTTTGTTTTCATTGGTTTGGTGTCTTTCTTTCGTCATTTTCTTTCGTAATTTCCTTTCTTCTTCGCTCAATTTCTTCATTCCGTCTTGACTTGACTTGACACCTTCATTTAAATACATAAAACCCCATTGAGAGCAATGTTCTCTTTTACAAGAGATCCTGTATAAAAAAGTGTGGCCCTTTAACAGTGTGTGATGTGAGCTCTGCCTGTCCCCTCCTGCAGTGTTTCACCATAGAGAAGCTGGGCAGGAGGCCTCTCATCATCGGGGGCTTCACCATGATGGGCATCTGCTGTGCTGGGATCACATTCGCACTCATTCTACAGGTGTGTGTGTGTGTGTGTGTGTTTGAGCTTGTGCATCTATGCATGTATGCACAGTTATATTTCCCTCATTGGGGGTGGCGGTAGATGCCTACAAGCGGGGTTGTGAGTGGAAGGTTGACGGATTGAATCCCTGAACCAGCGGGGAAAATGGGAGGAACAAGTATTCTCAATGTTCCTTCGAGCAAGGCACTGAACCCCTACCAGTAGAAGACTGTGATTGTACTGGCCAGCTCCCGGTGTGAATGTGTTGAACTGCATGAATGTGAAGCAAGGCATCGCTGGAAAGGAGCAAGGAGCTCAGTGGATTTTCCCTGGATAGATTAATTTTTAAAAAAGTTGCATTGTCCCCAGTGTGATTTGACTGACCTCCACTGTTTCTCCTCCCTGCAGGTTCACTTATCGTTTATGCGCTACATCAGCGTCGGCTGTGTGGTCGGCATCATCGCCGGCTTCTGTATCGGTCCAGGTAAGTTGCTCTACCTGTTCCAGAGAGTGTTGGTGATCAGTATGGGCTGTTTTGTTTCAATCCCGTTATAGTTGAGAAGTGATTTTGAGATAGCTTTTACACATATTTTTCACACATGAATGATGCATGTTTTATGTCATGCATGATGACATAAGACCTTGTTAGATTTCTAAATAATCAGTGTTCAATTGAATTTTTTGATTACTTTTTCCTACACTTTGGCATTCACTTCCGTTTTTGGTGATACTCAGTTAAACTTGGAAATAATCCTAGAATAAACTTTGATGATGCTTGACAGTGACATAAACAGGGTTTCAGTTGATATACCACAGACTCACATGGTACTGAGGCTCAGAGTGCTTTGTGTGATGAAATGGCGCCCTCTAGGGGTCACACTGGACAAGTTCTTAAAGGGGAATACCACTGAATTGGAAAGTTTCAAAATGTAATTCATAGGGCAGCTCCAGATTTGTAATCTTGATTTTTACATCCCTACTCTCTGATTTGTTGCTCTATGACAGTTGCTCATATTTACACAATTGATTGGACTGCCCAAGACCACAGGAATAACATATTCTGTTTAAATTTCTATATTTGAGTGGTGTTCATTTACATTACATTATAGGCATTTAGCTGATACTCATCTGTGTTACATTTAACACAATCAGAGATAAATATGGCAATTATGCATGCTGAGAACTCTGTGTGATTTGCCTGTATATCCCCTGTAAGAGAGACAAATAAGAGAGATACGGTTTAATAATATGTATTCTATGATGTATGACTCTCCCGCCTACATGCTGCCCTGGCCCACACTGGATTGGCTGACTCTGTTTGTCCCTATTAGCCTTTCTCATGCCTTATTGGTCTGAAAGATGATGAATGAACATGAATAATCAAATCAACATGAATAATGTATTACAGAGCCGCTCATCAGTAGAAAAATGTTCCTCTACCTAACCCCATTGAAAATGCATGCAACTAATGCCCTCTTTAGTTGTAGTCATTGATAGGGTCATTAGAAGTGGTGCAACATAATGTATGGCTTATTTTCCACAGTGACCACAAGTGACCGGGTGATTTAAGTCCCACATGTAGATAAGAACCTTGTGTGTGTGTATGTGGATATGTGTGCATTTGCATATCTAACTAACATAATTTAATTCCTAAAACGGCAATGCAATGAATTATTGTGGATTCAAAATATAGTAACCCTCTGCAACATGTACTTATCATTTAACTGTCAGTTGAAAACCTTGTGGGATCAAAAGCCAACCTTTCAGGAATGCATTTCAGTGCAATAAATGAATGAATATAAAACATGGGAATAAAAACACAGACAGAGTTAGAGGTGTGATTTCTTGGTTCGTGCCTGTTCCAGCGGGCGTTCCCTTCCTGATCACGGCGGAGCTGTTTAAACAGTCCCACCGCCCAGCAGCCTACATTGTGGGAGGATCACTCAACTGGATATCCAACTTCACCGTGGGCTTCGTCTTCCCCTTCCTGCAGGTGAAGGCTCTTTGTTTTCGTCAGAAGTGGCTGACCTGCACGAGCATTTGTCTTTTCTAAATGTAGTTACCGTGCCAAAACCTAGTCTCCACCTGACTAAAGATGCTAGCTGTTTCTTCCCTCATCATGTCTGCCATCTCTTTAGCTTTGATAACACGTATTTCCATCACTTTCATTTACCTTTACCCTCTCTTTTGAGTCTACTGCTTACTACCTGAGATAAACTCTGTCTCATCTGGTTTCAAATGCTTCAGCGATCAGTTGATATGTACACTTTGTGACTAATTCCTGGTGCTACAGCTCACTTTTAACTCTTACGTTGCATGATATTTGCCCTCACTGAACATGTCCTCCATGTTGGCTCACCATGACAGCTTTCATTCCCCTTGAAGGGTAGCTATGTTGCCTCTTTCCTCAATAAACAATGCCCATGCTCTTACCTCAGCCCTTTATAATGTCACATAGGTTAACAGTGGCCAAATCTAGACAAGTACGAAATCATGAAATCATACATATTTTAGGAACTAAATACGAAATTTCATATCAGGAGTAAGCGTGTGCAGATTTGGCTACTGTTACCTTATCTGTCTTTGCCAAGCATTGCCCCTTCTGGCATAGAGGCTTTGTGTCACAAATCTCCTATCAACCACATCTGGCTCCATCATGAGGTTCATTGAAGAATTGGCTGTGCGCAAATAATGGCTAAATATATAACAACCGGGCAAGTAAAATGAAGATGTTTGAAAAAGTCTGTTGTGGTGTGGGCCAGGTCAATTCAGTAACATTAAAGTAAAAGTGAATAGTCTGATGAGGTAGATTTGTTTCCAAATTACTGTGACACAGTAAACTGTCTTGTCTTTAGCTCTAGTCTCTACTCCAAAACACTGAGTTGTAGCTTGAGAAGAGTCAGCTCAGTTAACCTGAACAAACTGTTAGCTAGCTAACTAGCCAGCAGACTAATTTTGCAGTAGTAACTAATGGTAATGTTAACATGCAACTACTTGCCACTACTAATGCTAGCTCCTACTAGATACAGTATGTTAGCTAATGTGCAAATCAGATTGTTGTTAGCTGACCAGATACTATGGTTAGCTAGCTAACAAGCTGACATTATCTAAACGCAACATCAGTTAGATGCATCAGTGGTGAAATGATCAGTTCCTAGTCAAAAACTGTACAGAAAAACTCTACTGAACTCTGTTGAGACGGCCAGGTTGTACGTTTAAACACAATCAGCTGTTCACAGCCACTGTTGCCAAGAGAACTGAGCACCTCCAACATGGCCACCAGAGGGTGTTTTACATCACCCTAAAGTCCTCTATATGCACTCTGCTGTGGGCACTGGAAAGCAAAATTATGGTATGTATCAATTTGGGACCCTCAGTGTCAAACTAACTTTTCTGTCCCATTCCCCAAACCCCGGTTCATCCATCCACCCCACATCCGCCTCCCAGATGTCGGCAGGGTCCTACTCCTACCTGGTGTTTTCCACCGTTTGTCTGTCCGTGGCCCTCTACGTCTACCTCGTCATCCCAGAGACCAAGAACAAGACATTCATGGAGATCAGTCGGATGTTCGCTAAGAAGGAGGCCGTCCCAGAGACCCAGAGCCTGGCCCACGTGGATCAGCTGAAGCTGAGGAAGATGAACGGCTACGGCACCCTGGAGCACGGTTCGCTGGAGTTCGACAGCTCTTCCTCCGTACCTTAATGGAGGTTCAGGTTCTCTCTGGGAACAAATCAATCAATAGCTCCCCTTACTCTCTTATACTCTTGGTGTATTAACTCAACAGCAACTCAACACCGTAACGCAACAGCACCCAACTGGACCCAGTGGGCTCAAGTTGGGTCAAGCTGGATTTTTCACTTGGGTCAGGCTCAGGTTCTAAAATATTGCTGAAATATCGCTGGTCATTTGCAATTATTGTATTTGCAGGTTCTTACCAAGTTTGTGTTTTAGTATGATTTGGACCCTCAAAAAGCTATCCTCCTCAGGCTTGCTTTGCGTTTGTGACACAAATATTTCAGGGTGAGATCAAATTTTCTGTCCCAAGTCAAGATTTACTACAGATGATCACTAAACGGCAGAGTTTTTTTAAGCATTAGCATGTTAGCTTTGATATCATTCCTCATTGAAACCTATGAGCACCACTAGCTGCAAGCTACCAAGCTACCACCAGGTCATACCAACTGTTTGAATGAAGAATGCTAACAATGCTTACAAGCCGTGTTTAGCATAGTAGAAGGACAGTTGTCAACACTTTTTCCACAATGTGAAGGCAAGTGCCTGCATAGTAATATATCATATTACTAAAATTCCAAATGTCACCCCCTTTTGGACAGGATCCACCAAATTATCTGTATCTGTCCATTAGTTATCCATTGTTTCTCTATAGCTTTCTTATTTCCTGTATTTTAAAACTTGATGTCAGAAAGACACATAGCAATACTCATTAGCATTCATGATGAGGGCTGATAAATAGGAGGGGAAGCAGTCTAAGACTATATAGACACAGCTTATTTGAGGATGAAGAGGTGTGAGTGTCAGAGTATGAATGTGTGAAAGAAATTAACCATTTCAATATAATCTTCATCTTTTCTAAATAGCAAAAAAGCAATAATGTACAAATAATTATGTGAATTCCCTATATTTATGCATTTATTTGATCACATTTGTACATAAGTCATGTTCTTTGAAAATTATATTACTGGTTTATATTGTTTTATTTGTAATTAATTATATTTCCCTATACCAGCACCTGTGTGAGGCAGTCATTTTGAAGACTGCATCAGTGTACTCAGTGCTTGTCAGATCTGTACATTTTTGGAACAGGGTTTAGCTAAGTGTTTTGTACAAACAGAAAAAGCCAACGTTTGTTCTCGAATATATAAATATATAACCATATTTGAACTGTGTTTAGGGTATCTCCATGAATTAAATAGTGATATATTTGTGAGTGTGTTTGTGACTGTCATTTGCATTTTTTATCAAATACTGATAAAATACCCTCTCTCCAATTTCCATTCCATGCTCGTGGCCTACTATCACTCAACATAGCATATGCTAGTGTTAACATGGAACCTATTATCGCTCAACATAGTGTATGCTTAAGTGTTAGCATGGAACCTACTATCACTCAACATAGTGTAAGCTAAAGTGTTAGCATGGAGCAATGGAGCCAATGATCTACCAGGGACACATGGAGTATTTTCAGGATGACAGGTTTTTTTTTTACTCTTACTCCAGAAATTATGACATAAATATCCAAAATTTTTAGCAATATCAATCGTATGGCTCTCCTCACTTAATAAAATTTTCAGTGTTTTAGGGCTTGGAAACTTTTGATTGTATCACTACACTTGTAATAAGGAGATATTTAGCATCTCATCTTCAATATCATTCTGTTTACAGTGTGAACTGAGACGTTTGTTTTTCTTGCCATGAGTTTTGATGACAACCTTTTTCATTTGCCAAGTTATCAGAAATCAAAGTATTCTGCTGGCCAGTTTCTTTCCAGTTAATTTACAGCAGCTAACTTTTGGGTTTATCTTCACATCAAGCAAATTACAAATGTAAAATCTCTCTCTCTCTCTCTCTCTCTCACCTTCCAAGACACACCTAACTCAATTCTGACCCCTGGTGGCCAAAATAGGAAAAAATAAATCCCTTCCTAGCCCTTTTCAGGAAAAACTGATTGCTCATAGACCACCATAGTTAAGCTCTGCTGTACGCCAGTGGTTCTCAAAGTGGGGTCCAGGGACTCTGAGGGGTCCTTCGGGGGGTTTCAGGGGTCCTTGAATGGGTTGCAGTCCCCGGCAAAATGAGGAATGGTCTAATTTAGTAGAAGTTATAGCAATTACAGAATGTGTAAGAATGACTATTATCTCCCCATGTACAATGTAGACAGTTCTACAATTCAATACTAAATCAACAACAAAACTCTCTATATGGGGGTTCCTAGGACTCCCTCTACACACACACACACACACACACACACACACACACATATTGCTGTGTATAAGAATCATACACAAAAAAAGTGGTGCTCACAAGGCATTATAAGCGTTTTATAAGCATATTGTGACCGCATGATAATTATTATAATCAGAGCATGATAAAAAACAATATGCAAATAATGTAGGGAGTTGAATATTTTATGGGTTAACTGTCTAGTTAATGACTTAATCTAAACTGAATGTAATTTTCTGATGTTTGTATGACAATTATATTGTAAGAAAAGTTGATCTATGCCGCTAATGGGATTATAATCTGCTTGTAATGCAGCACAATGCACTTCATCTATCTGTCTGTCTATCTCCGTGTTGCTCTCTCTGACACACACACACACACACACACACATCACAGCGTTGTAATTAATGGCAGTGCCTCTGTCCCTAATAAGCATTCTGTGGATCTTTATTGCAGTGTGTGTCCCTGTGGTAATACAAGCTTTTCCGTGTGTTTGTGTGTGTGTGTGTGTGTGTGTGTGTGTGTGTGTGTCCCAGTGTCCCTTGCCAAGTGCCTGTCACTGGCGCTGATGGCATTATAACAGGGGAGCGGAGGACGGTGACAAATGTCCGTTATCAGGGAACAAGGCCGGTGACAAATAGAGCGGCGGCAGCGTCACTGAGTAATAAAACGAGATGGATGATCCAGCAGCGGCAAGTCCACTAAAGCTATTTACATGGGCTCCAATTAAAACACAGAGAGAGAGAGAGAGGAAGAACGAGTGGGAGGGAATCAATGATAAGATTAGAGGAACCTGGGAGCGCTGGGAGGTCACACCAGCAAACAGCAAAGAAAAATAGAATGGTTTTAAAAAATAACAACCAGCAATTTTAACGCTAGAAAGGTGGCAAGCAGAAAAAGATGAATGGAAAAATGAACTGAAGCATGTGTGCAGGGTGTGCAAAATAACTGCAGTTGGAGCAAAGGAATGAATGAAAAGTATAAAATTGTACAAAAATATGAAATACATGCAGTAAGAAATAAGTCAAAATAGAAAAATCCCACTATATATACAATACCAATACTACACAATACATAATACACAAGAAGTATGTGATAATTAGATGTAAATTTACACCATATACAAAATGTGCACCAAATTCACATAAGCATTGATTACAGCAGTGGTTCTCAACGTGGGGTCCGGGGACCACCAGGGGTCCTTGAGGGGGTTCCAGGGGGTCCCCAGCAAATCGATGAATTATTAAACTTCACCATTATTTCATTTACAATTAGTGAACCCAATTAGAGAATGTAGAAGAATGACTGTATTGATCATAGTTTCTCTGTTATCTCTCTACCTGCAAGACAGATAGTCATGGAATTCTGCACGAAATCATATCTAACAATAAAAATATTCTCAGATTCTCAGATTTGAAAATTATTAGTTGTAGGTCACCAAACTATCCGCTCCATTGGTCCTGAATGCTCCCTGGTGTGACTTTTTTTATTCTAGATATGGCTTCCAAATACATTTCTGGTTATTTTTCCTTGATCTTTGCTCTCCATTACAATGATAAAAACCACAAGAAACAATTTGGACTCAGTTAGGTTGAAGTATCTCTCTCTGCTTTAACCCACAGTACTTGTCTCTCTCACTGTCTTTTTTTCCCCCCTCCATCCCTCTCTCTCATCCTCTCTTTCTTCGCCCCCTCACTCGCTCTCTCTCTCTCTTGGGCCTTTGTCTCGGAGCTGTTGATGGCACATTTGTAAATGCGCTGGCAGATAGCTGATGAATGTGGCACTTCTGTGCTACAGGCTGTAAGAGTGTGTGACGGGGTGTCTTACGACGCGCCCGGCCTATTCTTTATGCCTTAGCACCGTCCTGCCACACAGACAGCTCACATCTGCCCCGCCACATAATGCATGTGCAGACCGGGGGTTCAGACTGGGGTTTCTGGAGGCTGATGCAGATTTTTTTTTTTTTTTTTTCACTGAAGTTGACAATAGCTGGCATATGTGCTGAAATTCAATTTGACCATTTTCATGCCAAAACACCCCCCAAAAAGTCTAAGTATTCAATGTTTCTGATTAGAACGAATGCATTTTCTTTGGCCATATGCCTTATCATCTATCATTAAAATTGTGAAATATGTTTCACACAGCGATCATTGTAGTGTTTCTCTCTGTGCTTCTCTCTCAGCCCAACCTGCTACTTGCTGGTTTACTATTTTCCTATTGGTGAAAGCTGTGACTAGACCTGCTGATACACAGCTTTACACCGATATGGGCTTTTGAAGGCCAATAACGATATATTTAGATTGATTGATATTGTGCGCCGATATTCAATATCTTTCAATTTGACCATTCTCATGCCCAAAAGGTACAAGTATTCAGTGTTTCCCAGCAGATTTTAATTCTTGTCAGGTTGGAAAAGCCTCTGAAACAACATTTAGACCATCGTGGGACACTAAAACTCTCCACTGAAACCCCCATTTTTTCAGGGTTACCATCTCTTTAAGGCTGACCCACCCCACAACGATTCAATGGTAGGGAAACTCTTGGCTACATGAATGACTTTACATGAGGAAAATGGAATTTGTTTAAACAAAATTGATTTAAAAGCAAAAAAAAATAAATGAAAACCTCCCACACCACACTGGAGCGATTTCCCTGGCACAATATCGGCCCGCTATATCATGTCCAGTCACTGTGTGTGTGTGTGTGTGTGTGTGTGGGGTGGGGTGGGGGGGTTACTGGTGGGGGTGAGGGGCTGTTTTAAGTGCTAATCACCGTTGCTTGCCCCGGGGCCACAGACAGGGCCAGGGATGCTGGTATGCTAACGCGGCCGGCCAATAAGCATCCGGGCCGGTTTCTCCTGACCGCTCCAATACTCACATGTTTATTCTCCCACATCATTAAAGTCCTAAGATGTTGATTGTGGCCTTTTCATTCCCCAATGTGTATGTGTTAGGGTGTTTCCACCTGTCGGCTTTGATGTGGAGGAGCAGAGTGTGTGTGTGTGGTTTAAGTGGTCTCTGCTGGCATGTAAGTTCAAAGGTTAATGATCAACCAATAATAGTGTCCCAGCTAAATTGGGACCCTGTGCATTCAAGAGCAATTTTTTGTCCTTTTGCAGTAATCTGAATTATTATTTTCACTGCTATGTTACCAGTTGTCATGAGTGAAATTTTGGTGTAGTGCTTTGTTGCCACATCAATATTAACCACTTTAACAAGTTTGTTTCTACAAATTTTATCTCTCAATGATGGAATAGTAATGACGATAGAAAGAGAAATACATTGAAACATTTGTATTTTAAATTCATTTTTCTTTTATCAGACAGGTCCCATGCATCTTTCAGCATTTCCCATATGCCGAAGTAAAATGCTGAAAGAAATAAAAAAAAATAAGATGAGATGAAACTTTATGGATCCCCGTGGGGAAATTAGGTTGTTGCAGCAGCAAAAGTAATAGGGTTGAGCCGGGGGGCAAAGGAAATAGAATATGAGCACACAACTAGAATATAAAAATATGCAATAAAGAAATAGTAGAAAAAATAAAATGGTGAAACAATAAAAGCTATAAAGTAGACCATAAATAATTGTGGGGTTATGTAAACATATGCTGCTGACAATTTCAATATCGTAAGTAGATTGTAAAAGTAAGATGTATGGGAAAGAAATGGATTAATAATAATATTAGTAATTTGTGGATTAGTATAAGTAGATATATTAAGTACATATATATATGAATATAAGTATGTAGAAAATATATACAGTACTGTGCAAAAGTCTTAGGCATATGTCAAAGAAATCAATAAAGCGAAGATGCTTTCAAAACTAATGAAATGAAATGTTTCTGAATATCAAAAATTTACAATAAACAGCAGTCTACTGACACACTAATGCAGAAAACAAATAAACATCTAAGACTTCTAAGAAATGTATATAAAACATCTAGGGTGCCTAAGACTTTTGCACAGTACTGTATATATATATAATGATCAAATATAATGATAATGATTCATGATAACTGATGAGTTCTGAGTTGATTTATCAGAGGGTTGCACTTAATAGAAACAGACACTAGAGGGCACTAGTGATGCATTCATGCTAGCCTTTATTGCCTTGTGCAGGCAGTGCTAGAAAAGAACCATAAGGTAGCAGGTGGAAATAGGTCAGATCTGTTAATAATGGCCGTTCATTTACCTTCTCACATACAGACAGGAGTCACATTGATCCAAAGTGGCTGCCTCTGTAAATCCACCGCCGTGCATCACGCTCCACAGGTCGGTTCCAGGCTCCCATGCGGCTTCACGCTGTTTGATCACAACATTATTGCTCAGCGGGGTCATAACAAAATCATCCCGGCCCTCCTCCATTCACTCCCCATTCACTGGCAAACGTGGCGCAGACATCTTATTACTCCGTTCATTTACGACTCACAAAAACCCCTCGGAAAACAACAAAGCGCCAATACACAGCCATGGCCCGCTCAATACGCAAGGTGGCTCTCAGTGTCTGTGACTTGACCGGCCCGGGCCCTTCTATTCCACAATGGGAGTTTACCTTGAAACCTATTTGAAGTCATTGTACCCCTCGGCGGTTCATTGTGTACTAGGGCCTCATCTCAACGAGTAGCGACAGTTCGCAACTACCTGTAATGGTGGATCCCCCCCCCAACAGCGCTCAAAGGGGAGACCTGAGTGTCTGCCTTTACGAATAACAATACGACCGTTTCCCAGTTGTGGCCCCTGTGTTTGGTCCCTGTGATCCTGCAGTGGGTCTATTGGGCCCTATGAAGGCTCTTTATGGTCACTAACACACAGAAACACAACAATAGCAGCTGCTACGGATGCTGCCGTACTTGGTTAACCTGTGACTTGGGCCGGGGCGTAAAAGTACAATCAGGGCTTTGGGCTTTGAGCTTTGGAGAGCTGAATAGCAGTTTGATTGGGTGTTAATTGTGGTTAGGTTAGGAGAATGTGTATGCATGGGCTGATTCTCCAAAACGGACTAAGTTTCAACTGTGTCTTTGTTGATTTGATGGCTGGTGCAGGCATACGCAGGGTTTCTGAAGGGGTTGGGAGTCATTCAGAGTGGTTAATGTGGCATTCAAAAGAGCAATCTGCTGTATTTCTGTTTTATTGGGTGTTAAATGCGTTGAACTTAGGGGCGCTTATGGGCAAATTATGCAATGTAGACTCAAGCTGTAACTGTTGAAGGAAAAATCCACCCTAAAAACACAGCTATTGGTGATGTACCTTGCATTTCTGGGTCCATTTTGCTGCTTGGTAGTGTATTCCAACACTTCATCACAAAATAACTCCTGGAATGCATTGAACATCACAGACATCTAACAGTGTAAGAGGATTCAAAGCTGACGTTAACGAAGCAAGGTTGTGGTTAAGGTTTAAAAGGATTGCGGTTAAGGTTTAAAAGGATTGTAAGTATGAACTCTTAGCGGTCGTGCATTAATTGGTGCTTCAAAGTCTAGTTTGGTCTTTGTATGGGTCAGCAGCCAAGGTGATAAACCCGAGGCCTGACTGTGCTTGGCTGATGCGCGGCTGGGTGGGAGCTGTGGTCGGAGGTGTGTCCACCCAGCTCCGTCCACGTAGAGCCGACCAGAAACTGACCATCTCTAACCTGTGATTTCAACGGCGGCCACATTCCGGACCTGGCCTGGAAGATACGGCGCTCATCTCTGAGGTTGAACCAGGTCAACTTTTAGCCTTGTGTTTGGATTTTTGAGGTCCTATCAAACTGTGTCACTTGTGAAGTCTGTAATGTGTGATGAGGAAAGCATGCGCCAAGTCGAGCTTGCCGAGTAAAGATTGTAATTAGCATATAGTGGTAAGGACGGACATCAGACTTGGCTTTAACTTGAGACACACCCTGTTCACAATATCAAGCCATCCCTGTTGACTAAGCTGCATTGCTCTAACCTGCTTAAGATCCTTGATAATCCTTGGAGCCTTAATGACAATGAAGAGGACAATGTCAAAGAGGACAATGTAAAAAGTCCGACATTTGACTCAATTCAATGAGTGAGGGTATTCCTTGACATTTTGAATTTTAGTTTGTGTTTCTTTTTTTGCTTGCCACATTAATGCAGCAAAGGATGACAGCACACACAAAGTGTTCAATTGTGAAACAGGGCGGAAAATAAAGAAATGAAAGAAAAATGATCAATCAACAATCAGCTGTCTGGATATAAGTGAATAAAGCTCCTTTCCTTGGCCTCAAAATGCAAACATGGTGTTTCAAGATGCTCTCTGTTAGCAAAGCAGTGTGAAAAGAGCATTGCAGATCATCCAGCTGACCGGCTGAGTCAGTATACACCTGCTGACGTCTAGTGTATTCAGCACTGATATGAGATCTCGAGGAAGCACTTGCTAGTCTTGTCACAGCAATAAACAATACTATATAGGTGTTGAGAGCAGACATGCAGATATTTCATCGATACATCCATCTTATTTCTATGCTAATCTCGGCCTAAATGACGGTGATCCCGATCTGAGCAGCGAGAGAACTTTCTGGTTTTACTTTGGAAAAATCAGAACAGGTTGGAGCTCAGACAGAAGCCAAAGAACCACAGTTTAGACTGAAGCCCAGTAAAAGAGGTAACTGCAAAAATGTAATCTTGTCATAGCAAGTCATCTAGTTTAGCTAGTTTGCCTATAGCCTAGGTAAGCTAGTTAGCTAGACTGCTGACTTTCCAAGACTTTCCAAGATCAAAACAGTCATACTAGCCTATAGCTAGCTACGTAAGCTGTGGCCATGAATGAATGGAAAAAAATAAGTCATAATTTTTAAATATTTTGACCAGAGCTCCTTCTTTGCCATTCAAGTTTGCCAGTTAGCTAACTTGCGCTCCAAAAACTGGTTCTTTGGCTCTGCCCACTGGGGTTTAACTCAACCAATCAGATTATTTCTGCCTCCAGAGCATCTCTGCCTTCAAGAAATATTTGTATAACTAAAACTACAATCTGCAATCAGAGTGAGTTGGAGTTCATTCAGTTCATTTAGTAAGCTCTAATTCGCCTGTAGTGTGAATTGCATTTGTGCATGCAGCATGCTCCTAGCATTTAATTCCTGTCGGTCTCTCCAATAACAACTGCAGGGCTTACTCCATTCGCACGACCCACATTTTTTCCCTACAACAACCACCAGAACTTCAGTTTAAAAAGACATCACATACTATCTCTATCTCTATCTTCAAGAGAAAACTCCACTTCCCCCTCAAAGTCCACGTTCTTTATTCCTGGTCCAGCTCCATGTGTCCCAACCAGTGTTTTTCACCCATGGAGAAGCAAAGACATCTCATCGCAATTTGTCCAAATCACTGCAAAGCCCTTGTGCAATGAGTGAGCGGCCACAGCTATGATGATTACAGCGGCGGCAGTGGCTAGCAGGCCACAATAATGACAACTGGGAGCTGGCAGGGATGGTAGGAAGAGAATGAGGGTAGAGAGAGAGAGAGAGAGAGAGAAAGTCAAAGTATGAATGGGAAGAGGGAGGGAATGGGGATGGAAAGAGGAAGAGAAAACTGGGCAGTAGGAGGTGTTTGGTTGTTGCTGTGCTTTTTATTTTATTTTTTTCAATCCAGACACACACTCTTTGATATGTCATGCATATTGGAGAAGCTAAAGATGAAATTTCAAAGAGTGTGTGTCCAGATTTAGCCACTGTTACATTACTATCCTTCAGTCTTTAGTAGTATTGTATTAGTTCTATTACACTGATGTATTCCAATCAAAGTGGCCTGGTGTTTTATTCCATCTTGTAATCAAGTGTTTCTTAGATGGATATATGATAGAAGAGGCTGCAGAAGAGGGGAGAGAATGAATGGAGAGACAGAAGCACTGGGATAGAGAGAAAAATTGTAAAGACTGAGGAAGCGAAGGAGAAAAGAACGAATGTGGAAGAGGAATGGATGCGAGGAGGAGATGCAAAGAGCTTTGTGTTGCTGGAGAGAGAGGATGGAGAGTGATTGATAGAGGGAGGGAAAGGTGTAGAGAGGGAGATGGAGGGAGATGGAGGGATGTGTGAACCGGGAGAGAGAGAGAGAGGAGAAGGAGAATCCACAGGGGCTGGCGGGACTCCACAGACTGGAGACAAACAGCGCTGGAGCGGCTGTACCTCAACACAAACACATGACCGCCACACACACACGCACGCACACACACATGCACACACTCACACACACACATACACACACACACACATGGACCCTCTCTGCCTCTCCACAAACAAGTCAACATCAGGTATTTTAGCTATGTATGCTATGCTCTCTAAAACGCCCTCTCTCTCTCTCTCTCTCTCTCTCTCACACACACACACACACACAGCTTTCTCTCATTCACTTCCTCTCTCTCTCTCTCTCTCTCTCTCTTCTGTCTCTCTCTCTTTCTCCCTGCCTGTCCTCTGTCCTCAACACTCACACACACTCATGCACACAAACACCCATTCACAATTCCTCTATGGGCCATGCTGTACAGTAGCTTCCATCAAAGTATTTTTTTAATGCAAATTATGATATATAGAGAATTACCAACCAACCAGCAAATGGAAAAGGAACATTTCCTCAATTTTGCAAACTATACAATAAATATTGTTGGACCCTTAGTGGGTGTATTAGAATTAGGGTTTGACCAGTATGGGCTTTTGAAGGCCGGTGCAATATTTTTCGTTTTGGATTGACACTGCCAATAGCTGATATTTTGTGCCAATATTCAATATGTTTACATTTTTTTGGCAAGAAATATATGTATAGATTGTTTCCCCCAGAATGTTTAAGCCTCTGAAACAGCATTTAGATCATGGGACACTAAATCTCTCCACTGAAAAACAGGATAATGTTAATAAAACGTATCGATGCATACTTTTGTGGAATCTGATCAAACTTAATTCAGGTTACAGTCTTCCCATAGACAACCAGTGTAGTATTGATCAATTCTACAATAAATATGTAATCAATCAAACTGCATCGTATCCATCATATCAGAGGCGGACCACACTGACTGGACCAGATCTGACTTTTAATGCCAATATTGGCCTCATATATCAGTCTAACCCTACTTCACATGTTCTGATTGATGCCCTTTTATTTGTTGCAGCGTTGCAAAAGTTTGCTTCAAATTTTCACCTGACAGTCGGATGTAGACTGCCAACTGAAGTGAACTGGACTGAGTCCTGGTGTGGAAGTGGGCTCTAATGGAACAGACTCCTCTCATTAGCATACAGCTTTACTGATAGATGGATTGTTCCGCCGTTACTCTCATCCTACAGGTGATTGATCTGTTAACAATTATTTCCCTTACAGACCTTTGATTGAGTGCTGCTTGTCTTTTGCTTGAAAGAGCCTGTGTGTGTGTGTGTGCGTGTGTGTGTGTGTGTGTGTGTGGCTAGAGGCCGGCCCAGAGCAGCCTCAGTCGGGGGTCTTTCAGCTCTCTATTTATGAGCTCTTCTTTACATATTCATTCTGCTACTGTTAAACAAAGGCCACGGGTTGCCTCTCTCCCTCTGTGACTGTGTGTGTGTGTGTGTGTGTGTGTGTGTGTGTGTGAGGGTGAGAGGCAAGGAGAAAGAGAAGCAAGAGACTTACTGTATTTCTGTCTTTCGTGTCATTGGTGCTTTGCTGGTCAGCAACATACAGAAGGAACACTTGGGGAAGACAGACAGGTTTAAATGTATAGGGTCAGACTGATATGGGGTTTTGAGGGATTAAAGCTGCCAATAGCCAATATTTAGTTTCTTTAAATTTGACCATTTTCACGCCAGAAAAGACAAAAAACCATAAGTATTCAGTGTTTCCCCCCAGTATTTTATGCTCGTCAGGGTGGAAAAGCCTCTGAAGCAGCATTTAGACCATCATGGGACACTAAAACTCTCCATTGAAAGCCAGACTAATGAAATTCTTGTAGGTCAAGCCAACCTGTCGACATTCTGATCAGATTCCCCACAAGTATGTATGAATATGTTTGGCGGGACTATGGATCCATCTACTTTCATTTGCTCATTCACTCGTCTGTTTCAGTCCATATCTCAGACACTACTGATCGGATTTTCATGAAATTTGGGGAAATGATGCATCTCACCTCTGCGTTCCAGCATTTTCCAAATTACACTTGACTGGCCCAAGAAGGGCACTACAATTGAGAGAGGCTTTTCAGAGGCTTTTCCACCCTGACAAGAATCTGACTGTGCTTGGAGACACTTCAATTCTGCAATGCTTAAATTTAGGCATCTTATTTTTTATGATTTTTAGGCATTTGGGCTTCAAAATGGTCAAATTTAGATACTGAAAATATTGAATATTGGCACCACATATCGGCTATCAGCAGCTTCAGTCCAAAAATATTAATGTCGGACTTCAAAAACGTCCATGTCTTCCTTTTCAGCCCCAGACTCAGAGAGAGAGAGGGAGAGAGGGAGAGAGAGAGAGAGAGGGAGAGAGAAAGAGAGCTGACAGCTGTGTAGATAGCAGGGCCCTGGTTGCTGTGGCGAGGGGATTTGATTGGCGGCTGGGGGGGTTGATTGATAAGGACCCCCCTGCTATTCCAGTGACAGCTCCTGTCAGAGAGCCAGCTCGTCCCACATCAGATGTATCAACTGGTACACCCCGCTCCCACCCCCCACCCCCCACCCCAACACACACACACACACACACACACACACACACACACCAACACCAAGCCTGTGAGAACAGCCTCAGCTACAGACCAATACATTAACCTCTGTTTCAATTTGTGGACAAAGTCTTAAATGTGTGATACCACTCAATTGAAGAATACATATGTGTTTGTGTTGAATATGTTGAATATATTTGATAGTTTAGAATTTTGCACATTAGACACTTTCTGTCCATATGTACTGTATGGCCTTCTGTAGACCTCTTAATGTGAATATGATGCACATTTTGCCATGCATACCATGTACATGTAACATATATGAAAAACAGACAGTTTTCGATGGCTGATGCCAATACCGATTTTTGTATTGAAGCTGCTTATAGCCAAAATTTTGTGTCGATATTCAATATATTCTAATTTAAATTTGACCATTTTAATACCAACAACAAATGTAAGAATTCAGTGTCCCACCCAGACTGTTATTCTTGTCAGGATGGAAGAGCCTCTGAAACAGCATTTAGACCATCATGGGACACTAAAACTCTCTGATATCTGATATTTAACAAAAGGCCGATATCAGCGAACCAATATACGGGTCAAATGCTAGTGGTGAGGTCGGACAGGGCAGGTGTCGGACAGAGCTCCCTGTTCACCCCGTTAGCTATTTCAGTCTGCTGATAACCAGAAACACATGCGGAGGGTCCTACGGCTGGACACACACGCTCTGGGAAGGTGAAGGGAGTTCACAGGCTGAATTAGAACAAATAGGGTGGTGGAAGACTGACTTTCTCGCACTTACTGGACTGCTCATCTGCACTGTGTGTGTGTGTGTGTGTAGACTGTGTGGCTGTGGCAGATGGTGAGGGTCACCATGTTTAAAAGGTTTTATTAGCTAAAATGGATGGAATGTGTGGAAGGAAAATGTGCATGTGTAGGAATGAGATGGCACCGATATACCAGTTTGCTGACATACAGGCCAGTATTGGTCTTTTTTTAAGTGTCAGATATGTCATCCACCTCTGATATTATAGAGATTCCACCCCTGACTACAGCAAGTGAATATGTTTTGATCATTATTAAAAAATTTTTGATCAGATGTCTCACCAAAGAACTCATTCCAGTATGGTGTGGGAGGATTTTACTCACCCTGCTAACCCACCTACAAGAACTTCATTGAAAGCATGGCTCTCAATGGAGAGTTTTAGTGTCCCATTATGGTCTAAATGCTGTTTCAGAGGCTTTTCCACCCTGACAAGAAGAAACTACTGGAGGGAAACACTGAATCTACTAGTATCAGCCTTCAAAAACCCATATTACACCAACCCTAATTGGGACAACATGTACACTTCTGCATTGGCATAGGATTTTTGGCACTTTGGACGAAAGCATCCACCAAAGAGCAAATCTGTATTGGCCTTCAGAAACCCATGCCAGCTCATCATAATGCAGGCTTCCATTCCAGGGGTAAGACGAGAAGGTGTGTGCGGAGGGGCAGACAGGCTGTCAGTCCATCTAGCTGGACAGCGAGGGTCTTTTTGCTCTGGGGGTCCTCGGGGTTATCAGCCTACCCCAGATATGAGCGGACTCCTCTGTCGCCACCCAGGGGTGACGGTCCCACCGACAGACCCTCGCGGGGTGGAGCAGAGATAACGCATCCGATTGACGGCCTCGTCTCTCGCCCCCCACCACCCCCCCAAACCCAACCCTGTCCAGCCGTAGAGCATTCCTCTGTGGCTCTAACCGCTGTCTAAATACAGACTGTCGACCTAATAGGGCATTGACAGGCAACAGAGACAAGAGGAAATTGACTCAAAATATGGTTCTACCAAGTTTCCGGCTAGACTATCAGTATTGCTAGGTTTCATAAGAACATATAACTGTATGTCGTCAGCATAACAATAAAAGCGGATGCCAATTTTGCAGAAAATATGTCGAAGAGGAAACAAGTAGATGGGGAACAACATGGGGCCCAAAATTGATCCCTGTGGGACCCCACAATGTAATGTCTGTCAAGGATGAGAATGAGTTGCCTATGGTGAAAGAAAACCTGTGAGACGAACCTGTGAAGAGCTTTGTCCCGGACACCAAAACAGATTTTCAGGTGACATGATATAATAAAATAGTATGGTCTGCAGTTTCAATGGCTGCACTTAGGTATAACATAGAAAAATAAAATAATATATATATATATATATAAGCTATATATATATAAGCTTACATATATATATATAAGCTCCTAAGGCAGGTTGATCTAAAGTCTAGGAGCCCTGATGGCAAAGACCCAATCTATAATCTATAATATGCAGTATATATATGTATAATCTAATAATCTAGCCTTTACAACAGCCAATAGGGACCCCTTGTTTTTATCTAGACTCTGAAACAGCCAATAGGGGGGTTAAAAAGTCTTAAAAGTGCCTTGAAAGTGATCTGTAAAATATCAGGTGGGTTTACCTTCCACTACATCCCTGCTTGCATTCCATTACTATGAGGGTAATTAACACACAACGGTATAGTCTGAGCTGTGAATGTCAAGACAGACTCATAAAGAGACACCCTCATAAAGTCCTTGAGAGCTCTCTGAGGGCTGCAGATTTTAAAGGCCCATTGCATCACACCTTGTTACCTCTTCCCTCAACTCACTTTTAAACACCTTTAAAGGCATACTGAGCAGGGTTTTCCACCTTGAAATAGCATAAACTCATCCAAAACTTATCCTACTCAATCATTACTTTTGGCCCATTGGTAGTGTGTGACGGTGTTTGTGTCTTCAGAGACCCTGTTTTCTGCCTGGATTTTTTCATTTCTGAATGTTCGGGACGTTTCTGGGCGTCGACCTTTTAGCAGCAGGTGAGTCCGGCTGCAGCCAAAACCACTGCTGAATCCTTTTACATCTAAAAGCCACGCTGGCTACAGAAGCAGTCCTGAACTCTGATCCAGAGTAAGTGGAGTTCTGGTCGAGCTAGTGTGTGTCGTGAGCTGGCAGCTAGCTACCGTTGTTAGAGTCACTCAGTTGTCGTAAAAAAAGCTGATACCTAGCTAGCTAGCTAAGCTAACCGGCCACCTGGAGTCATTCCTATGTTCCCAGGGTCCTATGTTACCCAGTGCTAAGGTTAGGGTTAGGGTTAGGGTTAGAGACCTTCAAAATCAAATAAAATGATAACCATTGGCTTTGTTGTGTTTATATAGCTGTTTTGAAGCCTTGTTCCAATAAAAAAAAACCTGCATAATATTTATGAAATATTTTAACTTGAAACGGGTCAAATTTGACCCGAACACAATAGAAGGGTTAATGTGTGTTAACAGAATGTTGAACTGGGAAACATAGGACCCTGGGAACATAGGACCTTGGGAATATAGGACCCTGGGAACATAGGACCTTGGGAACTTAGGACTGTGGGAACATAGGACCCTGGGAGCATAGGACCTTGGGAACTTAGGACCCTGGGAACATAGGACCTTGGGAACTTAGGACCCTGGGAACATAGGACCCTGGGAACATAGGACCTTGGGAACATAGGACCCTGGGAACATAGGAGCTTGGGAACATAGGACCCTGGGAACATAGGACCCTGGGAACATAGGACCTTGGGAACATAGATACGCTCCCCCCGGTACCTACTTGTCCAACAGAAAACAGATTCAACTCTCATTTTGGAATGAGCTTTCTCTGCTTTGGCGTTTCACTCTCTTGTATTTGCGTTTTTTTTTCCCGTTCTGGCAACCGCGTTCAGCAGTCTTGTCGAGCTAGGGAGGAGGAGTCAACGTTGAAAGTTGTGTTTACAAGCCACAACCGGCACAATCCCACTCAGTATGCCTTTTTAAACCCCCCCCCCCTGACTTGTTTCTCCCCATCGCTGACACAGTCCAGCGGTGCGAGCTCTCTCTATATGAAAGCAGCCCTTTCAGCCGCTATGTCATCACCAGGCAGCCTGTCAGCATACCGCGCGTCTGCCCGCTGCAGGTTCACCTGGAGTGCCATGGCAAAACCTGGCCGACTGAAGCCCCCCCCCCCCCCCCCCCCCCCCTCTAGCCGGGCCCCGGGTCCTGCAGGCGTTGCGCGGCCGCACTGCTCCAGCTCTAACCCCCAGAGCAGCGTATGGTAAAGCCATCAAGGGTCCAACGTCCCTTTGAAGAGAGGGGGGGACCGCAAGAAACACAACAGCTCTCAACACGATGCCGCGTCTCCCTTTTCAACCTTTTTTTTTTTTTTTCCCTCTCCTCGAAAAAAAAAAAAAAAATACTCCTTGCAAGACCCAGCACAACTCTCTCTCTGCTTTTTCAATTTATTTCCCCTCTCGCTCGCTCACTGATCTCTCCCTCCCTCCCTCCCTCCCAGTCACTCAGTCATTCCACTTAACCCTAACCTCCTCCCCTTCCCTCTCCCCATCCACCTCCTCTCTCTTGATTTTGCTCTCTCACTTTCTCTTTCTGTCTCGGTTGCTTTCTCTGACTACGTTCACACTGCAGCCAAAAGTGTCCCAATACTGTTTTTTTCCCCCTCATATGTGACACAGATATGTTTTCTAATGGATGGATGATATATGGATATATGATACAAAATCATCTAATACCATCACTATTGGCTGATTTACGACTGGTAAATTTCTGATGCATTGCTTATGGAAAACATACAAAATTCTCTGTGATGGATGCAATTTAAAAAAGTACAGTACTTCAAACCATACTCAAGTAAAAGTAAAAATGCTAACTTCAAAAACTCTTCCGCCCAGCAGTTCACTGGCTAATGCAGTTAAGTGATGGCTGTTTCCTGCGTGGTCTTTGGTCTGGGACATTTGGGGTCTGTTGGTGGCATTTGGTGGCCCTAACCCTCGAGGAATCTGGTGGGTGTGTGTGTGTGTGCGTGTGTGTGTGTGTGTGTGGAGGGGGGGGGGTTTGAAGGCTGATACCAATATTATTGTGTTGATATTTTGTGTCGATATTCAATATCTTTAAATGTAATTATTTTCACGGCCAAAAATTTAAAAAACAAAAAAAAAACAGAGTAATGAAATTATTTTTGTGTTAGCAGCCCACACTACATATTCAGTGGTAGGGAAACTCTGGGATACTGCCTTTAAATGAAGAATTAAGTTACAAAACACATTATTGCTTTTGTAAACACATTATTGTTATTATCTGACATAAAAATAATAATGATATTTAACAATATCGGCCCAATATATTGGTCTAACCCGACTGTGAATATGACTGAAAGAGAAGGAAAGAGGCCAGAGCTGATTGTGTGTGTCCATACATACATTTATGTGCATTTGTGTGTGTGTGTGTGTGTGTGTGTGTGTGTGTGTGTATGGTGCGTCTGTCAGAGACGTCACACATGCTGCTCCACTCAGCATCAGGCCCATATGGTGGTCGGCCTCCCAGGAATGTGAAGACTGCAGTCATGTGACGCGGCCCTGTGTGGTCACTCTAATGTCATTGTCATGGCACGCCGCCATATTGGATTACAGAACAGGTAGAGGCCGATGTGACTGAATGGAATGTGCAACGAGGATAAAATGTCATTACAGGTTTTCCAGGTTTTTTCTGTAGCTGTGGTCAGGAGGGACCTCCGTCATATCAGGGGTGGACGACACTGACTGGCCGACATCTGATATTTAATAAAAGCCGACTGGATTATTACCATTATAGCTATTTCTGTCATTCATAAAACAGTGATAGATGATGGTTTACAGTGGAAGCCAGGGAGACGCCCCTTAAAGTGAATGAATGACTGAATGAACAGATGGATGGATAAATGAATTACCTTACGTAATAATCCAAAACATTTCCATATAAATAAATGTCTGTTTTGCTACTCACACATCAGAGATTGCTATAACACAATAGTGATTTAATCTATAGCCAGTTCATGAAAGCTTTTCCATTGTCTGTTCTAAACAGCCGGTGTCTGGTAGCTCTTTCCTGGGAAAAATCCTCTGCCGCACAGGAAGTGATGCAGTTTAGATCTTTGGTTTGTGATAGCCACCATGGCTTGAAAATTAAAATATGTCTTTACCAGTGGCATCTTTCTCAAGGATGTAAATATTAAGAGGGCGAGTGCAGTTTGGATTTCGAAGGGACAAAGTAATCTAATTCCAATATGGACACAGGATGCATTTTATTTAATGTCAAGTGTAAATGTAATCCAGCTAAATAACATTTTGACACAATCTGGATTCCAGACTCACGTTAAAGAACATGAACGATGCGAATTGAGCTTGTTAAAATAAGATTAGATGAAACTTTAAAGGACTACACCGACTTTTTGTGAGTTTGGCCCATTGGTCACATTACCCAATATCCAATGAGAGGATTGGCACCAAAATTACCTCTGTGTCTCCAGTAGATAGCTCTGTCCAGTGTGCATGCTAACACGTTAGCATACAGTATGTTAAGTAATCATAGGTGACTAGCATTATCCAAAGCATGAAGACAAACCTTTTAGTAATCCAAATTTGGTAATGGTTTTTATTCTATTGAATTTATTTCTGTAGATTCCTAACTTCTGAAAACAAAATCTCAATCGTCATCGTTATGGAAGTCCAATATGAATCAACAGCGCAAAAACATTAGCTGCCTGGCTAGCTTCACTCACTTCCTGTGTAAACAAAACAAGTTATGCTCAAAGTCTCGCGGGATTTAGACACATCATTAAAATGAACTAACCATCTTAGAGACTTAGTGCTGCTACAAATTCTCATTTTCTCAGTTTTAGGGTAATGCTAGTCGCCTACAATGACTTAACATACTGTGTGCTAAAGCAGATAGAACTATCTACCAGAGACACAAAGATGATTTTTCTGACCAATGGGCCAAACTCCCAAAAAGTCGGAGTAGTTCTTTGAAGGTCCCATATTGTGTAAAACAGGATTCCCCTTGCCTCTGTGATTATAAAGGAGTTGGATGGTCTATCTAAACATGGTGAAAGTATCAAAACGCACGGTCAGCAACTAAATCCACACAATCCATATTAGAAAAGCGAGCCTCTGAACGAGCCGTTTGGACTTCCGTAACTTTGTGACGTCACAAAGGTTCGCTCATTATCATTTTTTAAGAAATAATAGACTAACAAAGTGTTTTTTTCAAAGCGGTTGAGCGGTTGTCATTGTTTATTACCGGAGAGTTTTCCCTACCTGTAGCCGCCGGGCCGCGGCGTCTCACGTTTCACTCTCGAAACGGTTAGCCAATCGGAACAGAGGGGTCGTTAATATTAATGAGCCTTAAAGACACAGCGACAGAAACAGCCTGTTCTTGGTAAGGCTCAGAGAGATGCTGGAAAATGAACGTGTAAAAATGGATTGAGAGTATTTTTGGTTCATGACACCACACACACAGCTTTGAATGGACCTCAAGACAGAAAATGAAACACTGGAAAGTGGAGAATGTGGGACCTTTAATGGAATAAAAATAAGAAAAGAGCGAATGGAATATAGAACATAACACATTACCTACTTATACTTAAAACCTTGTAATCCTCTCAGCCGAACGCTCTCATCAGTCTCTCACCAGTCGTCCGTCTCAGTCAGTGATGTCACACACACACACACACACACACACACACACAGGTTGCATGATGCCTGATGACCTCAGATGGCCCCGAGTGGGCGTCCTCTGTCCCGGACACGCTGTTCGCT
The DNA here is from genome assembly GCF_046629955.1 of Centroberyx affinis. Lineage (NCBI taxonomy): Eukaryota > Metazoa > Chordata > Actinopteri > Beryciformes > Berycidae > Centroberyx > Centroberyx affinis. The sequence goes on along the minus strand of NW_027282534.1, from coordinate 7,146 downwards.
CGGTCTAATTCGATTTCACGCACACCGGGACAGTCAGCGTCAGCACCAAGTCTTGGGTTGCAGTGGACAAAATTAATTTTAAATCCAATTAATATCACTGTACTGCACTCGCAATGGCGTACTGGATTGATTAGGCTCACGGGGGTGTGTGGGTTGATCAAATGGAGTTATGCAATGCTGGTGTGACATAGTGTGTGTGTGTGTGTGTGTATCTCTCCCTCTCTCTCTGTCTGTCTCTCTACATACACACATGCATGGAGCTACAGTGGGGAACTTGAGGACCAGTTGGGATTTAAATCAATGAGGATAGACCCCCCCCCCCTCTCCCCTCACCACCACCACACACACACACACACACACACACACACCCTTCACACTATGAGTCCATCGATGTGAACAGAGCAGCTTCCGCCTTAAACCCACGCCGGTCTATTCGCCAACTGGTGGGAACAATTTCCCACGCTGGTTTAGGCGCTCGACCCCGTCTACCTCACCGCCTCGCCCACTGCCGCACGTGTGTGTGTGTGTATGTGTGTGTGTGTGTGTGTGTGTGCATCTGAGTATGAGTGAGTGGTTTTGTATTTGTGGTGTCATGTACGGTATGTTCGTGAGCATGTGCATGTAAATCTGTGCACGTTTGTATCTATGCATGTGTGTATATGCATTGTATATGTGTGTGTGTGTGTGTGTGTGTGTGTGTGTGCGAGCGTGCACGTGCCCACAGTCTGGTCGCGCTCTCAGACGTTCACTCAGCTCCGCTAATTCTCGGCAGCGGCAGGTTGCCAGGTATTTTACTGCCTCACCTCTGTGTGTGTGTGTGTGTGTGTGTGTGTGTGCGGCTCATACGGTCGCATGGATGGTGTTAGCAGAGCGTGGATGTGAAAAGCAGCCCGGCCCGGCGACATCCAGGGAAGCGATGTGAACACAGAGAACATGGCAGCGCTTGGAGCGAATCCAAAGGCAGCACTCCCACCGCCGGCCACAGACCGTGTGAAACATACGAAAAGCCAGTCTGTGGAGAGAGAGTTCATGTCTGACTGTGTGTGTGTGTGTGTGTGTGTGTATAATGTTTCACTTATACTACACTATACTACATATATTTCACATCTTTGGTATATCTTTCTAATGTATGTCTCAATATGTTGGGCAGCCTCATGATGTAATGTAGTTGTGTAGTTGTAGTGTTGGGGAAATGCGTTACTTAGTACTCAGATTACTTTTTTGTAGTAACTAGTTACTGAACGGATTCGTTTTTCAATTTTTGTAATCTGCTAGTTGTTACTTTAAAAAAAAAAAAATGTGTGTATTTTTTTTCATATTGTTTTTTTTTTTATTTAAAATCCAGCAGCATCTCTGCAGACATGATGCTGCTAATTGAAAATAATTGAAAAAAACACAATCTAAGTCTGCTTGATATAAATGAGATTGGCTTCCTCTTTTAAAAACAGAGCATGCATATATTGCATTTTAAAACAATGATCAGAAACACATTTGATAGCACAAGCCATATTGCTGCAGCATGTTACTTTTAATACAGAGTACCTTTGCAACGTAACTCGATACTTTTTAAATCAACAAAGTAATGCATTACTTTTAAAAGTACGTTTCTTCAATTTCACAATTTGTCTTTTTTTCATACTTTCATTCATATATTTCTACTTAATGTGGTAATCCCCATGTCCCTTGTTTTTAGCAGCAACCAGCAGCTTGTATACCACACTGCTGCTTTAGCTCACTTGGTAGTTCAGCAGACTTTCATGTAGGCTCCCGGGTTCTAATCATGCGGTTGGCAAATGATTCAAACAGAGATTAACTCTTGAGCCTAGAAAGCACAGAATGCTTACATTAAGCTATTTGACATGGTCAGTTTATAAGATACCATTTTTCCACCAGGATATTCAGAAAAAGTTGCCCAATCCCAAAGTTAATCTTTTAGTTTGATGACATTGATGTTGCACACAGTCAAGATGAACAGCCTTATTAGTGACTGCACAATCTAAAGAACTTTAGGCCGACTTTAGGCTTCCACTTGTCACAAGGGCCCCAATCAGGTAACCTGCACCAATCAGGTTACATCTTATCACCAATTACAAGCTTTTCACTGTTCATGCTAACTACCCAGCTCTTCTATTTATTCCAAACAAATTGGAAACATAAAACACATTTTTTGAGGATTTTTCCCAGGAAAGAGCTACCAGACACCTGGTGTATAGAAAATCAAATGGAAAAGAATCATTACTGTATTATATCAATCAGATAACTGGATTAAACTGGATTATTGCGTTAAAGTTTGTGTGTTCCTATCTATTTGTGTGAGAGACAGAAACACAGACTGCAGTTCATTTGCTTCACCATGAGCTCTCCAAGTAACACCTCAAGTCATGAAAACACATGTGGGGCTCTCTTTAAAGACTCTGCCCTCTCTACTAACCTCTGCATCAACATGACCTTCTGCCACCAGGTCAGAGTCAGTGTCCAGCTCTGGGTGTGTTAAAACTGTGAGTGTGTGTGTGCGTGTCAGAGGGCAGCGTCCAATTGAGGCGAGTGTGCAGGTCTGGGTGTGTAATTAGTAGTGTGTGTGTGTGAGAGTCAGGGGTCATCCTCAGTCTGGTGGTCTTCAGCCCTTTAACACCCACATACTGTACCAGAATCACCTGGATTTGCCCTAATATAATGAATAGTGTTGGATGGTAATGTGCTACACATCGATTTTATTATTATCCCCAGTAACAAGTAGTCTAACGATGATAGTCTGAGGATGATTTCATTTTCAGTATTAACATTACAGTTACCAATCGGTAAAATAAGTCATTAGTTTTGTTATCAGCCTTTTTGAATATCTCATAGGGATCTTCAAAGGTTAATCTTATTTTATCATGGACATGAAAAAATACGCAGATTGGAGTTTTAGTTCTACAAACATTTCTCAGAGTCAGAAACAATATCATTGGTTGAGTTAAACCTCTGTGGGCGGAGCCAAAGAATCACCGTTTTTCTGGTAAGTAGTAACGTTAGATTGAACAGCGATATTTTTGGATTGAAGCTGCCGACGGACAATATTTTGCACCAACAGCAAAAGTAAGAGAGGAGGAAGCTAATGTTATGAAGCCTAGAGCAATCTAAATGCAATCTAGCCATACTAAAGTTATCTAGGTTAGCTATTTAGCCTAGCTGACCTTCCGAGTTCAACCTAGCTGTACTAGCCTATTTACCTTGCGAGGCAGCTGGATTCACGAGATCACGATCACGCGAGAATCCATCTTGCCAGGCTTCAAGTGATGCGTTTGTGGCCGAACCACAGCGGTGCGGACCAATCAGCGTCCTGTGAGGGCAGCTGGGGGCGGGGCTTAGGTGTGGCGACAGTGAGAAGCGACTGTTCGCTCACAACAATGGCGGCTCCTAAAGAGGCTAGCATAGATGCTGCTGTAACATCAGTTATTTCTGAACTGGAGAGTATTTCTTCACTGAAAGAAGAGCAAAGAACGGCACTGAAGGCTTTTCTGGATGGAAAAGATGTTTTTGCTCTTCTCCCGACTGACCACAAGAGTTTGTTTATATGGTTCATTGATCTGATTGGTTGAAGTTAGCCCATAATAGATGATGATAGACAGATGGTTCATCCAATCAACTGCCAAGTATTTTTGAAAGTGCCTGCCCTTTTCCAAACAGCTTCCAAGACTTCCCAGATGGTTCTGTGTAACAAACCATCTGGCGCGTCAGGTTACTAGCCTATAGCTAGCTAGGTAAACTAGTTAGCTAGCTGCTGACCTTCCAAGTTCAAACCGGCCATACTAGCCTATAGCTAGCTAGATAAGCTAGTTAGCCAGCCTGTTGACCTTCCAAGTTCAAAATAGCCATCATGGCATCATCACGAATTTTGAATTATTTGCCATTCAAGTTTGCCAGTTATTTGCACTCCAAAAAACCTTGGTTCTTTGGCTCCGCCCGGTGAGGTTTAGTTCAGCCAATCAGATTATTCCTGCCTCCAGAGCAGCTCTGCGTCTGAGAAATGTTTGTAGAACTGAAACTGTCATCTTCTTCTCAACAAACCCAGGCGTCAGACCCGGGGTTACCTTTGCAGCAGAGGCAAGGCCAGTGCTACATGCTGCAGCCACAGTGCTGGGTTTAAGCTGTCATATGGAATGGGTATTACTAGCATGTGTTCGCTGAAGGAGGGTATATCTGGTTGAACCCAATGGGGCAATCAAAGACGCCCTGGATTTGAGACTGGAAATGTCTGTAAGTTTAGGGGACTCTCATAGATGCCAGGGTCTCTCTCTCCCTCTCTCTCCCTCTCTCTCTCCATCCAGATGGATAAACAGTTGAAGGCACACACCTAATGAGTGGGGCCTGAGAAAGTGACTGCAGGGCCACATAGTTACTTGAGACCTCTGGCTCGGCTCGGCCTATTTTTTTTATTGTTGTAATTGTTATTGAGGGAGAGCAGTCAGCCATGACTTCAGCGCTGGGCAGGCGAACATCATTTATTTGTGATACGCACACACAATCCACACTGAACTGACAACTACATTGTCAATGAGACACTAGGGGCAATTAGCGGTGTACAAATAATGGCCAAATCTATGAGAACCAGACTAAGAAAAGACAAAGATGTGAAAATAAACTTTATTTTCTTACTATTTTTCCAAACAGGCCTGTTTTCTTGGTCTTAAATTCCCCCCTTTTTCCCCTGAAAAATGCCTCTAATGTTTATGATGAGCCATGTTGATGAGCAAGTAGGCTTCAACTAATATGGGTTTACTTTCTCAAGATTACTTTATGGCATTTTTTGCACAGACTATTGTGGAGAGAGACAAGAAAGATGAAGGAGAGAGAGAGAGAGAGAGAGCATTATGTATACTAGGGATGGGACAATATGCTTACCTGACCATGATGTAACAAATAAAAGTTCCATGACAACAAAGTCTGACTGTGCAGAATTCTGTTTATTTCTGAGCCACAAATCTTTCTAGCGATGCCATTGGCTCGCTAGAATGTAAACAACAATTTTTAAAAAATGAAATTTCAAAGTGTAAATAATAGAATTTGGATGGAGAGCTTGTGAAACTGTGATGGTCAAGTCATTCGTGGAGAATAAAATGGAGCTAATATCATGATTCATTTTTCTACCCGACTATATGTATTGTCACATTTTTGTATTGCAACATAATGAATTTCGATATATCGTCCCATCCCTAATGTATAGGGGCTTCAGCTTACGGGGATGGAGGGGAAGAGAGAGAGAGAAGGGTTGAAGGGAGGAGGTGGAGGTGGAGAAGGAGGAGGGGGAGGTGGCAGATGGCTGCATATTGGTATGCAGGGCTGGAACGACGGAGGGAGAGAGAGAGAGAGAGAGAGATAACAAGGGAGTGAATGGAAGAGAGACAGGTTAGAGGGAAGAGAAGAACAGGAGGGTGACGTTTGATGGAAAGGAGAGCGAGAGAGGGACGAGGTAAAAAAAAAAAAAAGGAGAGAAATCCAATCGCACAGGGAGGAGAATAGAGAGAGATGGAGAGAGGGATAGAGGGACACTAAAACTCTTCACTCTTCCAGAGTGTTGAGTAGGCTTAGACCGATATGCGGGGCCAATATTGCCCTTTTATTAAAGAACAGACATTTTCGTCTCTGATATGGTTATATTTTTGTTTTTCTTCTTTTTTTTTGTTTTCATTTCAATTTAAATTTGAATTCTCCTGGGGTTCAGTGGAGAGTTTTAGTGTCCTAAATGCTGTTTCAGAGGCTTTTCCACCCTGAAGAAGAGAATTCTGCTGGAAATAATGCATCCTATCGCATGAAAATGGTTCAATTGAAAGATTTTGGGGCAGACTGGCACAAAATATTGTCCATCGGCAGCTTCAACCCAAAAATATCGGTGTTCAAAAATCCATATAAGTCAAACCCTGGCAAGGAGTGGTGGAGAGAGAGAGAGAGGGAGAGAGAGAGAGAGAGAGAGGGAGAGGGAGGGCAGAGGGGGAAGGGTATTTGCCCCCCTGCAGGGCTGCTGATGGATGCAGGGCTCCTGGGGTTAAGGGGAGGGCAGCCAGGCCTTGAGCCAGGGTACAGAGTGGCAGCTACCTGCCGCTCATCACACACACACACACACACACACACACACCTAAAAACAGCCTACTTCATTCAGGTTTCCAGAGACACACACACACACACAAGCGACACTTTGGTGCACACCGTCTTTACACATACTGACCCACTTTGTCTCTCTCACAGGTTAACATGTGTACCCCCCCCCACACACACACACACACACACACACACACACACACACACGCAGCAGAAGATGCTAATGGGAGGGAGGGAAGGAAGCAGAAAAACAAACCATCTGACAACATGGAGGCTGTCAGCGGAGAAGATAACAGATGAAGTGTCTCCACTGTGTGACACATTAACACACACAGCAGAACTCCATCCACAGCCCATACACTGGGTTTAATAGCAGCTTATTACAGGATCAAGGACATTTTGGGTACACATTACTCACCTCACACCTAATGCTCTCCTTTGTAGCGCCCACTGGTGGTTCAATGCTGCATGGCAAGACGACACAACTGAGGTATAGACGCAGGGAGATGGGTTGTGATGTCTGTTAATGGGGTGAGTGTATAGACTTCCATGAAATCAAGACTTCTCATATAAACCAACACATGTTAAGTCAAGTCAGATTGTATTTATGTAGCACAGTGCATACAGTTCAAAGTGCTTTATATACAAGAAATAGAGTTAGTAATTAAAAGCATATAAATACACAGATATATACAAATGTGCACAAAAAGATAAATGCATACTACACAGATATGCACATACACACATATACAGCATATATACATATACACACACACATGCATAGGCCTGCTAGACACATATGCACATATGCCTACACACAGATACACATATACTGCATATATACATATATACACACACACATACATACATACACACAGATACACATATAGCCTACCGCATATATAGGCTACATATACACATACATACATACATACATACATACATACATACATACATACATATAAACTGCATATATAGCCTACATATACACACACACACACATACATACATACATACATACATACATACATACATACACACACACACACACACACACATACACATGCA
>NW_027282533.1:52500-57168 GCF_046629955.1 Centroberyx affinis | reverse complement strand
TAAATGTCTCCATGTTTACACAAAACCCACAAGTGTAGTGCATGATAATGAAAAGGTAAAGGGCATTCAAGAAGACAGAACAAACAAACAAACAAAAACAAAACATGAATTGTGGGTCTAACAGTATGATGTATAATGATGAAAGGCAAACATCAGCTTAGTTGTCCTTAGTCTTGAGGGTGTCACGCAATCAAGAAGACAGAACATGGGGTTTAGGAGGCTTTCTTAAAATAAAAAGTTTTTTCCATGATGATACCGAAAAAACAAAAAACAAAAAACCAAATAACAACAACAAACAAAAGCAACAACAACAAAAACATGAATTATGGGTCCAAAAGGATAGTGCATATTAATGAAAAGGCAAACATTAGCTTAGTATGCTGTTGAGTCTCCCTTCCTCCCACTGGGTTAATAGTACTGCTGCCTATGGAAGCTCATTCACACTTATTCACATAGACGGCCAGGCTCAGTAGACCAAATTAAGCAGCCTGGATGCAACTGGACTGTGTAGCTGCATGACTAAGAAGATTAGACAAGATTTATCTACCTAGCAGTCGTCAGCAGCACTGTCCACACAGACTCAGTGCATAGCAACAGGTCAGTGCGCCCTGTGCGCTATCTTAGCATTCACCATGGACTAGGACAGAGGCCCATTGAACAGAAATGGGAGCTCCAGTTTCCTGATGACTTCACAAGTGATTATTTCCTCCCGTCCACCAGTCAAGCCTCTGGCAAAGGTTGGTGTCCAGCTCTGCCTATATAGTTGTTATAGTAAGCTTGCGTGTGTATGTGTTTTTGTGTGTTTGTTTGTGTACACACTCATGTGTATGAAGCCATAGTGTGGCAGCATACAAACTTACATAGTATACTTTATTTAGAAGCCTACAGCTGAGCATTGGGGATCATTAGACCGCATTCCTGTACAACAACGCATACTGATGCATTCTAATGTGGAGATTCATTGCCATTTCAACTGTATTACCTTGCTACTGGATGATCTGTAATTCTTATATAACATTAACAACATTCATTCCTGAGTCAGAATACAACAATGTGATGTGAACGTGCTTCAGCATGATGGCGTGCATCCTGTGGTCTGCATTTACATGGACGTTCAAGGGGATACTGTGCACCTGCAGGTTCCTTTGGGTCAGTGGATGCCATGCTATGCTATGCTATGTCAAATTCATCCTCCATGTTGTAATTTAGTTGATACAGGTTGGTATTTATGGTAAATGCTTAGTATAATATTGACCAAGCTATGGTTTTTGCACTGCAGATATGCCCGTACAATGCAATCAAATTCTTACCACGGGAACAACACATTACAGAAGACACAAGCTACCAGCAGAGACAACATGCAGGTAAGAATCCATCTACCAAAATAAAATGAATATAAAAACAGACCAATCATTATTTTCACATAAAATCTCTTTATTTATCTGGTATTGATCTATTCAACATTTAAATTAAAAAAGATTGGTGCGTTTCAGTGCCACATGCCTCCATGTGCATTGGTCCTCTTGTTTTTTGGATCACGAAAGAACACCTTCCATTTTCCATTGGACATTTTATTTCATGTTTATCCCAGTGGCTCTGGCTCCCACTGTACATCTTCTGAGTATGTTTGTCATTAAATTCATTATATGATTGCATTATTTGACTTGATTTGGCAGGGTCTGAGGGTAAAGGGAGTGCAGCCATACCAGGCAGTCCTGACCGTACGACTGCCCTTCATAAGAGACTGACCAAAACTGAGAAGGAGATCCTGTCTCTCAAGACCAGGATCGCTTGTGAGAGGGCATCTTGGGAAAGGAGGTTTACAGAGCTGCAGAGGAAACATGAAGAGCTGCGTAATCAGGTGTGTGTGTGTGTGTGTGTGTGTGTGTGTGTGTGAGTTTGCGTTTGTGTCTATGACTTAATTCGATGATAACCTATCTCCTCTTGCTCAGCTGGCCTCAGAGACCGGGACGCTGGTGAAGGTGGGCAGCTATGATGACCGAGGAGAGTCAGGCGTGGACAACGGAGAAGCATTTGAGGAGAGCTCAAGTAAATAATAATCATCCAGATTTAGTTCATTCTGAATTTTTGATCCATGCCTTTGATCTAAATAACAATTTCAACTGGTATTTTGACGTTAACAGGCAGTCCACCACGCCTGTCGTACCAACACAGAGGGTCTGAGGTGTCATCAAGAGGCGACACTTGTGCAAGCAGCTTGTCAGGCAGCCAGTTATCCTTATCATCGGCACTGGGCTCCAGACCCTCCTCCGTTCTGTCCTCCACCACCAGGTACAGCTCTTCATCTTCACTGGCTGGCAGTTTTAGAAAACAATGCTTTTTTTCTGGAATATTCCAGCATCAAACGTTAGATATTATTAATAAAATATGCAATTGGATGTAAAAATACCTTCTTTGTAAGTCATATCACTGCCCTTTCTAATGTTAATAAAAGTACCATAGAATAACAATCATCCCCATCTTTGTCATTATATTTCACACTGTCTCACACACTGACTAAGACGAGCGAACCCTCTGTTCCTCCAGTGTGGGGTCATGGAGGGTGTCCCCAGGGCCTCACCGGGTTTTTGTCCCCCACTCCCCCATGGACCTGCAGCTGGGTCACCGGGTCAGAGTCATGCTGCCGTCTGGACGCATCAGCACAGGGACGATCCGTTTCCTGGGCCACCTGCAGGGGGAGCCAGATCTCCACCTCGGGGTGGAGCTGCAGACACCTGATCATGGACTGCAAGATGGCAGCCACAGGGGACAGAGCTACTTTGAATGGTAACTGATCTCATTTCCTTTGCTGTGTGAGCACAAGCAACAGGTAGCTTCCTTGTGCCTCAGCATGTGCAATTTGACTTGGAGAGTGTTGGATTAGTAATCTATGAAACATGGAAGTGTCCTCTTTAAGTCACTAAGTGATGCTTTATTTAGGATTATTCAAATATTCTCTTAAGTAGGCAATTGAAATGCTTCTTTGTGTAATAAATTTGAATACTTTTTGAAAGCTGGTTTCTTGGGGCGTATTTGTAGAGAATAATTCAGCAACACAAGTTGATTTACTGGAAGAATTTTAACTTTATTAAACCTGCGTGTTCCAGCGCTTAGCCTTCTTCAAGGTTATTTGTCGTCTTTGTATGTATTGGGGCGGACTTACTAGAAGTTGCTATTTATTTCTTAAATTTACTCTTAAATCACTGTGCAGGTTTATAAAATACATTAACTATATTTTTCTTATGTGCCAGTTTAGGGTACAGTAGTTGGCTTCTATAAATAATCTGTTGTTGGTCTATGGTTTCCTAAGGTCAGCGTTAAATGTGTAACATTACATTAGTCTCTGTGTGAATGAAGACATCACGCCCGCAGGCGTCTAACAGTCACATAATGCCAAGGATTCCTAACTCCAGACATACTTCAGCTCTGCAGTGGCTGAGCTGAATATGCAAATCTCAGCCTGAGGCCAAGTTGGGAGGCTCAAATTACCACACTTGAGATGTGAGGAGTACACTCATTTGTCCAGAGTGATAACAAATTTGACTCATTATGGTAGAAAAGGGTTTTTAGGGTAGGTTAAATCTAATCTTATCTTCATAAACCCATGTAGTGTGATACAGTAAGCACATAAACTACCCATGTGTACATAGACTTTCTGTGTGTATTTTCCTTTCAGTCAGGAGTTTAGTCCTTGAAGTCAGAAGGGTTTTGATTTTAAGTTAACTCCAGCCATGTCCATCATATTCATTTCTTGTTACTTCTGCTTCTGTCCTATGCAGCAAGCCTGGCTATGGTGCCTTTGTACCATTCAACAAACTACTGATGGCCTGGGAATGACAAAAACACAGACATACTGTATCTGGTAGAGCTGCCAATCTGGATGTATGGAAAATTCAACAGACTGGAGGATCAACTGAATGCAAAATGCCAGTTATAGTCATGCATCTGATCTGAAGTGTTTGACTGAATTACAGTGGGGATAAATCTCATATCAAGGCAAATACTGACAATACATACATGTAGTGTGTGTCTTTTAAAACTGTGAAGACATAAATTGAAGTGTTATTCACAATAAAATAAACAACAACAACTTTCTTCTCTCTTTGTATGGGGCATTGTGTGAGGCTTGGAGGGACAGTAACATTAGACTAGCAAATAATAATCACTTAACATGTGGTGTCAGTCTACTCAAAAAGCAGAGACAATGCATTTTCCAAGCAAAAAAGTCCTCAGAGTCAATCACTGAATTGCAAGCAAAAGTTTAAGATTTGAAAGAAAAAATATGAAATAACAAAAAAACAAAGCCTCAAGAACCTGTTGAGCAATGTAAGCAAAAGGATTTTTGTACTGTCTTGAGTGGCACTCAAATCTCTGCTTTTGCTCGAGGGGATTTTCACTCCTCACAAACCTATATCAACGCATCTCTATCCATTTCAGCACGTCTTCATATTCCACTTCTGCCAAAACATACCATGTTAATCGCTCTGTAAAGGTCAAATCGTGATGGTATCTGTCTGCCTTGTCGCTGACAGAGTTTGACTTGACGTGAGCCTGAAAGACTTACACGATGTTGCCAATGTGGGAGACAAATTACTTAAAGATAACATAGTAGTTTCAATCATGTTTGGAAAATATGGAACTGTTTCTGTTTATTTCAAAAGAGTAGTT
>NW_027282533.1:0-50000 GCF_046629955.1 Centroberyx affinis | reverse complement strand
AGGATAATCAGAATATCCCACCCTGAGCCTTATGGTTGAGGATCTCTGCAGCCAGTTTCTCAGCATTTGTCAGATGTGGGAACATTTCCATGACTGCATCCACCTGATGGGGGTTGAAGATGGCATGCAGTTTCTTGCGGAGTTCCAACCTTTCTGGGTCAAAGGCAGCGGAGGATGGCTGTGCTTGGGCCCAGGAATGGTACTGATGGTCCCTATAGGAGCAGTGAGGGCTGTGGGGGGGCGAGGGATGGCTAGAACTGGGGAGACTATGGGATGTCCTGGCCTGGGGCAGTGCCTGGAAGGGATCTGACCAGTACTTTTGTTGCTGATGATGGGGGTCGCTATACTGGAGGTGGCTGGGGAGGCTGTAGTGGCGTGGTATACTGGGGGGGTACATATGGGGGGTGTAGGTGTCATATCTGGGTTGACGGTGGGGGTCCAGGTTTGAGTTACTACGATGCTGCTGGTGAGCTGTAGAGGGCACCGCATGGGAGCAGCACCTACAAGACGGGGCAGCGTTGTTCCTCTCTAAATGCACAGAAGGGTGTCTGGATCCAATGGGGGCGGTTTGCTGCTGGGGTCTGGACCTGTGGGAGCTGCTGAGGCTGCGCGAAATGTCAGAATACTGGCTCTCATAAGAGCCAAGGCCAGAATCCAGGAACTCATGAGAGATGCTGGCATAGGGGTGATCGGACATGGAGTGCGGCCCAGGCCACTCCTTCTGACTCTGGCCTCCTGCTGCAGAACCAGGTGTGTGATTCTGTCTGGTTCTGGGTCCATCCCAGTACAGCAGTGTATCCTCACTAACCTGACCAGGATGTAGGGAACTGCGCTGATCTAGGGACTCTAGAGAAGGGGAATAGGTGTTATGAGCAGGCACAAGATCAGATTGAGCCTCTCTTTGTGACAATCTGGGATTTCTCTCCTCTTTTATAGTGGATATCCGGGCTTTCTCCCTCAGTTCATCAGCCAAGGAGAGGTAGGACTGGTTGGCTCGCTCTGGATGGTAGAACTTACATTTGATGCCGTAAGTGCACTTTTTGTCTGAGTAAAACAAAAAGGGAAACAAAAAACTGAAAGTCTGAGGTCATCTCATTTTGCAACCACATTCCTTCCTTGTCCAAAACATCTGAAACTGTGAAAAGCCTGACAATGCCTCTGTAGTAACATATTGTGGTAGAAGGGTTCCTCTTTCATTCTTGTTTGAGACAGGAATTCATGGGGGCCATTCAAGGCTCTGTGCTAATCATATCTTACCATAAGGACAAGGCTGTCTCCTTTGCTCTGCAGGCAGAGGCTTTTTCCTGAGGAAGTTGTCAAGACTGGGGCCATGGCGACCCAGGGGATCATCTGGGGGCATGAACCTGGACAGAAAACAGTAATGACTGATCCATGACTGATCATTCACATGTGACAAATAGACTGGATACTTGCTGTTGCCTGATTATTCCCTCTAGACACTACTGCAATATGCCCTCTGGAACCAAGTTGTACATTAACCAGCATTCATGGGAAAAAATGTGAAATCTCAGGCAGAGGAACAGGCCAACTGCTTACTTGTCATTCACAAAGGAGTACATAAGGAGCCTCTCCTCAATGCATCTCTTCCACTCAGGTCTCTCTCCTTGGAGGTCACGGTAGGTGTCATTGGATACGATCACGCCGTCCGACTCGTACGCCAACTTGACGATGAAACGGTCGTCGTAGCAGACCACCCGCTTACCCCCGACACGACGTGATGGAGTGAAGACCACTATCTTCCTTTTTTCAAGCTCCATCAGGACATGTTGATCTGAAAGGGCAAATATTTATTCCTGTTAATCATGTGCTTGAGTCACATAGTGGTGGAAAGATAGTGTCAAGGAAGTACATTTTCTTACAGTATTTAAACTTTTTTACACTGTATTTAACACTTTCTCTGTTAAGAAAAACAGCTGCATGTCAGGTTTTTATTGCAACTTGTATGTAAAGTGCGTAATCATATACATAGATTGCATAACATGGCATACCTTGAGCATTATGAACAACCAAACACTACAAAGACAACAAAGCTTATGGAAACATGCAGTGAGCAGAGACCCAGCAATCAATCACAGAGAGCAAATGAAGCTAGTGAAGGCATTACATCACCAGTACAAACACCACAACAATCACTATATTTAGTATGTACATTATATCATATTACTCCACCTACAAATTTAATTAATGGAAACATAATACATACAACTGTGTGTGCACAGTGTTCTAAACAGATGAGAATTCAAATGAAGTGCAGTATTGAAATCGGTATGGATAAACAGGAGGCTAGGTTACATGAAAGCCAGACATACAGCTCAACTATTGATTCAAAAACAAAACATTTTTCACAGGCTCTCACAAAGTGCTTCTACTTTTCAGGGTGACTGTCACTTAACCCCTTGCCATGCTTGACTGTCAGCAGTTAAATACACAAGTAAACTAGGTGTGGAAGAAAAACACAGCTGTACTTCCTGCTGGGGATTTCCCAGGAATGACTACAGGGTTATTTTTACTTCCTTGTGCGAGGATTGAAAATAGAACCTTTGGATTATTCCACCCAAACTTTAGAGTTACTAAATCATGAGAGCCACAGGCACAAGGTGATGATGCATCAGCTTCAAAAGGATGGTCCAACCCTTCATCATATTCCCACTGCTGTTGGATTTGTCAGAAGGGCTAGGCTAGTTTAGGTTAGTATGAAGACCTAGAAATCATGGATGTATGAAGACTGAATAGAGGGTTACTTCTCTACTTAAGGAGGTGGTGTAGGTGAAACCATAATATTAATCTAGATTTTTAAGAGCACTCACAAACCCTAAGGACTCAGCTGCCACAAATGTAAATACAGATACAGCACAGACCTTCATTATATGCGGCTGGCAGAGACTTGGTAAGAACGCCATACAAACATGGAAACAGGTATAGCAAATATTGATCTAATTTCCTGAAGTATGCTGTACATATTGCACATGTTAATGACTTGGCTATATATATAAACTTAACTTTGTATCCAATTGAGTAAACCTCTGTTTCACACCCTCCACTATGTTGCCCAATACCTTTGCCGTGAGCTCAATAGTTTTGCCTCACTGACAACATAGAAGAAGATTATATACATAGGTGCTTAACAACATAGTAAACTGTGTGTAATTATATCAAATAAGAAAATATGATTACAGCTCCAGTGTCACACCACTACACCATTATAAACACATGTATAGCTGTGTAGAGCAGCAACATTTGGAGGACAGTTTTCCAGTCATCTGGTATCGAACATCATTACATTGTGACAGATTGGATTTTTAGTTCTTAGTTTAGAGCTGCTCTGGAGGCAAAAATAATCTCACTGGTTATAGCCATACTAGGCTATAGATACTGTATCTAGGTGAGCTAGTTAGCCAACCTGCCAAAACTCCAATCTGCTAGAATGATAACCATCCTTCTGCTGAGTCCTCACCTCTGATGGGGGCATCGGGTCTGGGCTGCTCCTTGCGCCAAGTGGGGACAAACACGGTAATGGTGGTGTGACCTCTGTCCAGGAAGAAGTTCACTGCCAGCTGGATGCCTCGGCAGGAGAACACTTCCTTGTTGCCATGACTGGGGAGCAGCAGGGGAGAAAAAATGAATAGGAATTACTGTAAATGACTCATAGTGCTGACTTGAAAACCTATCCACACATCCTGGAAGTGAACTATTTCACAACACACAACACCCAAATTGAAACTGGAGTAGTGGAACTTTCAAACAACAAACCAATATCTAAAGAATTTTGTCAAAACATAATTACAACAATGACATTTCTACATAAATTCAAGATTTGTTGATCACGTTATAGAGGTGGGTTGGGTCTTCCTGGTAAGGGAACAGACAATTATAATTATACAAATACATCTTTGATACACGTTAACACCATAAATGTTTTAGTATAGTCTCTAAGTGAACCTTCCCTTAGGCTGTTTCTATATATGTACCACACCTAAATCAACTGAGAGGCGGAGATTTTGAGGTGTGTGTCTAAGATTTGCATACTGAAGCAGTGACCTTAACAAGAGCATGCACAGGCAGGGCTGTAAACGCCCTTTTAAAAACTCAAGGGACATGACAATTTATGAGAATGCATATTTCAGGGTCAGAGTTCAATGAGAACATGACGATGAGTGATAATGAATGGTAGTTTGAAACATGTCGTTTTACAGGTATTTTTGCTGTCCTCTTTTAGAGGACGCCACAACAAGCAATGGAAGCTTTGGATGTTATGACCTAGCCTTCATATGTAGTGCTGGATGTGACACATTTTCCTCTATTAGAATTGGAATGTCACTCTATTTCAGCTGGGGGTTATCAACAAATATGTTCGAGATGGCCTTCTACACCGAGGCTAAATCTTCTTCTACCATGAACAACACTTCTAAACACACTAAATACTTAGTAGCACTTGCTATTGGTGTTTACCTCATGGCCACATTGCTGCCATCGATGACAATGGGTTTCAGTCCGGCCTCTGTATCCCTCCTGTCCTCCAGTTGCGACGGTGGTAGTGGCGTGACTCTGTGGGGTCCAAGGGCCCAACTGGCAGCCAGGAGAGGGTCTATCTGGCCTGTGCTCCTCTCATCGCTGTCGGGATTGGGCGCGTGAGGTACAGCGCTGGCCCTGCACCTCACCAGCTCTCCAAGCATCGCGTTGGTGTCTGTGCTCAGGCCTAGCTTCTTCAGAGCGGCCCTCACCTCCGCTGAAGTGTAGCCCAGTTTCCTGAAGAAGTCGACTCTGAGTTCCTGGAGTTCCTCGTTATCTGGCTCCAGCTGGACTGAAGCCGAGCTCTGGCTGGGAAATGCCGGATCCATCCTGGAGCATCTGGGCCTCTTTTCTGCACTTGGGTCAGCAGCATAGGAGACTTACTGCATCTGCCTGGGGATAATATTCATGGCTGCACTGCACAGAAATTACATTTAATTAGGGATACATGTCCATATGATGTAATTTACAGGGTTTTCATACATTGCCACATAGTTGCATTACTGCTGTTATTATTGAACCCTCTCATAATGCTGTATTTCAAATTTTTTCATACTTGCCATTCATAAATTTCTACTTAACATGCTTTTGACACTGTCAGTTAACACAACTTGACATTCAATCAGTAACTTAACAACTTGACATTGTCAGTTGTCATAAAGTATTGTCAGTTATCCCCATTTGCTATGGCATGATGTATTGCCAACTAGTTTTCTTTGCTATATTCTATTGCTATTTTGCTGCTTCAGTGACCCACTTTCCCCACTGGGATCATTTCAACTTTAATCTTATGTTGTGCTATGTTATGTTATCTTATTGTCAAGTAAGGTAATGTTAGCCTGTCAAATGTATCAACTTACATTTGAGTAAGGTAATGTTAGCCTGTCAAATGTATCAACTTACATTTGAAATTCATTAGAAGTGAAAAGGCATAATGTTGGCGTGGGAAATGACAATTTGAAAACAATATCGTGCTTAGTGGCCTATTCCGCTAATAAGACGTTTAGCCTGCTCAGCTTTGTTCCCAGCCTCTGTTAAATCAGAGTAAAAGACAGCTGATCAAAACAGGAAGAAACGCTGTGCTGCTTTTACGTACAAATAGTGCAGCGTAGCCTATGTAGTTATTGGAGCGAACATTTCACCCTACATTAGAGAACACAGTAACACCGAATCTACCGACTACAGAAAGTGTCTACCTGATACAGGTGACAAGACACGTCTCTCCAAGGGAACATTTCCACTGCGAAGCGGTTGGGTAAATCATTTCTGTCTCAACAAACACACACGCGGTAACTCACCTTTACTGTTCTTAGCTGTTTCCTTTCGTGTTCCATTTATCACACAGAAGTAACTTATAACTCCTCTGTTCCGAAGTACAGTAACTTTGACTCTGCTCTGGCTTCATAGCACCTCCCTCTTGGAAAATTATTTCTTCCCCTCTTCCTCTAGACGTAGAGCCGTGTAAATTTGCATACATCCGAGATAAGATAAGCTCTTCTCTTGAGCTGTCAGTCACACTGTAGTTTTCACACCACTGTGTTCCCCCCCCCCATAAGATTTATTCTTTGGAATATAGTGCTGCTACTGTATGTATTTATGGGCAGGATGGCCTAATTGGTAAGTGAGGTTGCGCCCCTATAAGGAGCTTCGGTATTAACATGGTATTATAAGGCAATACCTGCCGAAGTGTCGTTGAGCAAGACACTTAACCTCTACCTGCTGCAGGAGTGCAACACAGCTGGCTGAACCTGAGGAGACAATTTCCACCTTGTGGGCTTAGTAAATTATATCAAATGAAATTCACTCTATATGTGTTTGCAAGGTGTTTGTAAATGAATTGTTGGTTTACAAAAGTAGGAGGCAACCATTTTATTTAACAAACTAAAATAGTAATACTGCATAACCTGCGTATAGCCTTCACAACTATAATGTTTAGCAGCCTACGTATGGTTGTGCTACTACTTTTGTCCCCTAGATGTCAGCCTTGCCGCATGTTATTCTGCTGGATGGCAAAGCTCACCTCTCACCTGGGAGATAAATAATGAAACTCCATGGCTGTTGGTCTAGGGGTGGGTATGGCTTGACTAGGCTGGTGGTTAGGTTGTGTGTGCGTGTGTGTGTGTGTGTGTGCGGTGTGTGTGTGTGTTTGTACACAACCCTCTGTGTACAGGGTTAACGGCACGGTCGAGCTGGGATCACACTGCGTAGAGTTGGTTAATGGCATATACAGAGTTGAGTTCCGGAGAGTGGAGAAAGTAATCAGGGCCAGTTGCCAGGCGGTTGCCTCCTCTGAGGGCCCACACTGCTGGTCCCAGGTGTCTGCAAGGCCTGATATTACTGCAGGGCAATGAGCTGCAGCCAGCGATGTTGAGTAGGGGTGGACACACACACACACACACACTGAAGCACAGATGGAAAGACAGACAGACACACACACACACACGCACATAAATTCACACCATTCTCCAGGCTCTCTCCAGCCATCAGGTAACCACTGAAAGGCTTTATATGTGGGAGACGATCCAAACCCAGGCCTTGTGATAAGTGCATTATGAAAAAATACCAGTTGTATCACACTTGGCACGAAGGACATTTATATACTCTTTTATTGAATTCAATTTGTAAAATCTCCATTTAGCATATTGTAGGCTATTGCTGAGTGTATTGTTTTGTAATTTATGGCTATGTTATATTGGAAGGCACTATTGACATCCAGAGATATAGGCAAAGCTGTAGTTCAGTTCATGCAAATCTTGAACCTTGCTGAGTATCTAAGTGGCTGAGATTGGATGACATTAGCGTAGTTTGGGTAGTGTGAACATCAAACGCCAATTTCCTTAACATCTTGGGGGAGACATTGCCCTGCTCAAAGGCATATCTTTTTCCTCCAGGCAGGTGTAGTTTGGCAAGGCTTGTTAAACCTGAGACAGTTGATCAAATATTCAGCCAGGCTCATTGTGCTACTGAGAGCTGCTGGATGTGGTTGGGATAGTGCTGCGCTGATAAAACCAGCTTTGTAGTGCCTGAGCGCTGGCCCCTTTGCTATTCCTTTCATTGACTGCCCGGGTCAGCCGTCTGTCGCAAAAATTAATTTTTGTATGATTTCTTTAAAAAGAGCCAAAGTAAAGAAAAGGCAGCCTTTAACTGGAGTAATCCATCTTGCGCCAATGGTGTCAGAGTGATTCACGATTTCCAATTTAGCCATGGTTTGAATCTAAAGTAAATCAGGCAGGACGGCTCCACCCTTTGTGCAGCCGGACGACAAACCCTCTGTGACAAGAGCTTTCAAATGAACATATCCCCTGCATTCATCTTGTTCATTTCTTACTTCAGACACCCCACTGCTTGTCCTACATAGATCAGCAAGCAAAGACCTCCTGGCATTGTGTGAGTCCAGAGGAGGTAAGGCATTATACTGGCTAGGTGGGTAGCACTGATAGGAGACTGGACAAAGGAACAGTACAATCGAGAGGCCCCAGGTTTTGAGTCCTAGTTTAATTAGTTTTGCTTTGATTAGTGACAACTGAATTCCCAAAGCAGAATCTAGAGTATAGAATTGCAATGTAGCAACTACTTCAGCTTTTCTATTCATGGACATCTAATGCCCTCTAAGCTATAGTGGAAGCAGTTGCATTTATATAGACATTATGTACACTAATTTGTTTTGGGTTTTCTTAATTGGAACACTGCATGGGAGTTGTTTGTCAACTTTTTTTTTGCTGGTCAGCAATTAATTAACAGAGTCTATTTTTTGCTTTCTTGAAAATGGTTTTCATGCACTCCCTGCGGTCTTCCTGTATTTTCATGCTGCCAAATGAGGGGGAACACTGTTGCCGCTAAGTGACACAATCTTTGCATATACAAATTATCTTGGTCTCTGTTTCATTACATAATAACAATAAAAACAGCTCTCAGAAAGTAGAAAAATATATTAAAAAAAAGAGTACATTTGAGTAAATACTTCTATCCATGGCACGGTGGCTTCTATTTCCAAAACCATGCAAACAGTTGCCTCTTTCTCATGCTTAAAATAAATGTGGTCCAGCCAGCCATAGATCATTTAAAGATCATTGTGTATAGGTGCGTTGGATCCCAGTACAGCTCCAGCCCTTGCAGGTGTAACCTCAGCATGGTGCCTTGGCCTCGACCAGGAGCACCAACAATACTCTGATTAATTGTTGCTGTCAGCGCAGGTCATTTAAGCCTACCTGTTAGTCTGCATATTACTCATATGTGCGGCAACAAAGGCAAACACACACAGAAATTGCATGCAGACACATGGGTACACAGAGGTGCACACAAGAATGCTGGGTCACACACAAATGTACAGACATAGGCACCAACACACATGTACATGCATGCATGCATATTTCCACGCATACCGGTACACACGTGCAAGCATATTCCCACACATACACACACACACACACACACACACACACACACACACACACACACACACACACACAAACAAAGCCCCTTCCACTGCCCAGCCCCATGTGTGATAGCAATTCATGCTCAGGCAGTCAGGCAACGCTCCAAGGTATTCATTACTATTGATGTCAGAATCCACAACAAGAAGTGATGGCTGAACCTCCTGCAGTCTGTACTGTTTAAAGCCGAGCTCCTCTCCCCCAGCTGTTGCTCTCTGTCTTCACTTAGGGGGGGAGACTGTGATGATTAATTCACTCTCTGCTGGGATCCCGGGGAAAGAACCTGGAGTTTCTCCTGAAGTGCTTCACTCATATTGTAATCATGCAGTTACACAATATCTGTACTGTAGACCAACACTGAAAAATACCTGTACCAAAATGGGAAATCTTGATGGACTCACATTGTGGCGTGTGTGCCACTGTGCTGCTCAAACTAGATTAAACTGATGACCGAGATCAGCATGTTTGCTCTGAGTATTGTTTGGACCGAGCTACTGTTTCTCTAGGTTTTCTCCTCTTTCTTCATGTATTTACCAGGCTGCAGGCTTCTGGACTTGTGCTGCGTCATTCATGTATGTGCTGGTCTGTATTATAATATTAACAGCTTTGGAGCTAAGCGTTGGCTTGGATTGTTCTTCAAAATTGTCAGTCTAGTCAGTCTTTTGAATACAGCTTCCTAATACACGTTTGAATCTTGAAGTGGATTTACAGACTCTGCTGCAGAATAATGGTGCACACTCTCCCTGACCCTTTCAGTACGCTCCGTCCTACAGTGACGAATGTGACTCACAACATTTTGATTATCGTAAGACAAACTTGTGAAAACACAAAAGAGGAAAAACAGCTCACTCCGGTAAAAGGCTCTAGTGTGCTTAAGAGGTGTTGGAAAAAGAAATAACAGCCATCAATTTCAACTGTCAGGTGATTTCTTTCTTTTTTTTTTTTTTTTTTTTTTTTGCCAGTTTATACCCACAGGGTCATGGTGGGGTGTTGACAGCTCTTGTGCTCCACTCTGTATGTGTGGGCATTAGTTTGCTGTCGGTTGTGCCACCATGGGGCGACTGTTGCCATTAGCTGTTAGATTTCTGATTCACACCCAGTGGGAGTGGGCTCTCAGGAGCCAGGCTGCCAACTGGCTGGGATAACGCAGGCCTTGGTCCCTGCTTTGTCCTCACTGTAACCGCTTATTGAACTGAATCCGCATCGCTCCTTTCTCTCTGGCCTTTATATCTTCTCTCTCTTCAACCCTTATCCGAACACAACCCAGTGCTGATGTCTGTCCAGTTCAGAATGAATGTGACTGCTGCCAAAATGTCTGAGAAATTATATTTTGTTTTGTCACAAATTTCCTATGGAATGCTATACTTCTTTTTTTTTTTTACAGTAAATTCCCAAACTCCTAGTTTGCTTTGAAAGAGATACTGAAAATACTGATCTGCAAAGGACAGACTAACATTAAGCAGGGCAGAATTCCTGGATGGATGGATGGATGGTTGGATGGATGGACGGATGAATAGATGACTTGATGAGAGTCCATAAAAGAGCTGTTGAAGTGTTGGATTTGATCATGGACAGTATGGAGAATTGGTGTGTTGTACTGTTAAATGAGGAAGCTTTACCCTGTCATGATTAATGAAGTTCTTTGGATATGACTACTGACTCTCCAATAGCTCCATTAGGAACGCCCCCAAAAGATTAATACAGTTACCCATCCCATGGACCACTATCATGGTTTTTACTATGTGTGCTTTGGGGGCCATATTGTGTGATTTTGATGAGCTCTAAATCACTTATATCTTCCATTGAGGAAAAGGCCCAAACCACTGAGAGAAAATGATGCCTCATTTTTGCTGGGTTTATTTTCCGACAATTCATAGAGCCTTTAACCCAACATCAGGCTTTGTTTTCCTCTCCTCAGCGATGTGTAAAAATGTAATTCTTCCTTATCATGACCCAAACATGCAGCCATTCATCCAGCGTCTGCCAGTTTTTATTTGCTCGGCTTCAGTTCACTTGTCAGCTTCATGCCATGAATACCTGAAATGGAATTTTGAGTGGTTAAACACAGGTAGTAATTCACAATTTTCTCCTCGCTGAAAATGATAAGCATAGAATACTATTCACAAAATTCTTACCTTCAAGGATTAATAGGGTTATAATTTCTTGTTATTTTATGCAATTTTATCCCCATGCACTTTTATAGAAATTCTAGATAAGTGCATAAAATCAACAGTAAATAATGTTAATGGAAAGTGCAATTAGAAAATGTAAAAATAGCAGGAAACAAATGCTATGCTAAGGGAGATACATTGCCAATAGTAGTAGTACTGCTAATATTATTACTGATTATACAAAGGGAATTGCACTTAGTGTGTCCCTACACATGAAGCAGCCATTCATTTATTACCTAGAAGATAGATAATGAATAAATCAAACAGACATTGAGGTATTTCTAAGCAAACATAATACATGGATCAAAGTGAAGCAGCATCAACAGCTGTAACCCTTGAAGCAACCATGCGGACGGTCCAGATTTGCTAGGCATAAGCAGTCTCAATCTCCTCTATAAGGGGGGCGTGAGGGAAATAAGAAATGTTTCAATTACAATATACATGGAAAGGGCATCATTGCAGCAGGATTGATATGTCATTCTAACAATGTCCAATTAAAAAGGGAGAATGCTTCTATTATTCTTCTATTAGAATACCCATGCCTGAAACTGCAGTGAAAGACATGCACCTCCTGGTTAAAGGTGGGAGTCCATCAGGCGTGAAATTAGTACAGCACACATATAATAATTCATATTTCCCCATGGCCCTCATAATTTAGTTTTGCAATTATATTGTGTTTTTTTTAAATGCAGAGGAAATGTGCAAAATAATATTTTTATGATGGGTTGTATTTTTTTTTTTTTATGATATGATTGTTTTGAGTCTTGCAGAGAGGAAGCTCATTTTTGACCCTGACAAGCACTGTGTGCATCTCAACACTGAGGATGCCTATCAGCAGATTACTCAATCATTCATGAGTGTTGAGAAAGGCCACTGATCATTTTCATATCTGCTCATGTTTGATGATGTTTTGTGCATTTTTATAGGAATTTATAGGAATCTCATTGTATTCCTCTTTAAAAACGTTTTGACTACAGTTGTGTGTGCTCTGTTTTTTTACTCACTGGGATAGAAAAGTGGACACCGGTTTCCATGAAAATGAACTTTGCTTGAGTATTATATCCGCCTTGTAACTGGCATGAAAGGAACACTTATGCAAAGAGAAACGGCCTGTGGGGTCTTTACCATGACCCAGTTCAAACTTTGCGGGAGGCAAGCTTGCACTTCATGGGCTCGCTTCTTCGCGAATAAAGTGGAAATGATGGAATACATTAATGCCAATGGAGGACTCTGACCTGACACACAAAATCGATGCCAATGAATATGTGCTCGACAAATCTAAAAGAGATGGGTAAAGCATTCTGTTAGTTCCCAAGTGACAAGACTGGGGAATAGCTCAAGTGTTTAACAATAAGGGAAAAAAATACAGGCTGATTGAATCCATGCACTCCCACTCCTCTAGCTACTACATTGGACCTAATTACCCTGTGTAAGCGGCAGCCTGGGGATAAGCTGCATCTGAATACTCACAACTGTCTGTTATACCTCACAATTTAAACCTGCTTAACACTGGTTATCAGCATTTTCTCCTGCTTCAAGCTCCCCTTCCCTTTTCTGAATAGGATAATTGTCTTGATATGCTCATCACGTAGAGCATGAAATGGTGATTCCACCTTAATTATCTTCCCCAGGGGTCATTGCTGTGACTTCGGCAAAGTAAATAAAGCAGCTCTGCATCCACACAGACAAGCCCTGCAGTGTTAGTTACCCGCCGCGCTATTTTAAGTCGAACCCAAATGAATGCCTCGTTCGCCATAATTAAACAAGCCACCTTGACACATTTCGACAATTAACTTTTAATCACTTGGATCTTCCTAAATCAAAATCTTATGGTTGACGTTTATAACTCAGTCTTCTGTGTGGCTGGGGCGAAGGGTCAGTCTCATCAAATGAAATTTAAAATAAACCACGTGAGGTAATTGAGAGTGTGAGAGGAGCCGGTCTCGTCTGGTGATCAAATATGTCGTCTCTACAAGACGGAACAGAGTGTGACTTGCCACTAAGCAACTCAGCCATTACTTGCCAGTTGACAATTCATTAGATTCATGGTCTGTGGTGTTATTTTCCTTTCAAGACTACCTACAGTTGAATAAATTACCTACCTGTGTAATATCATTTAGAGACAGGGAGGGGAGAGACAGAGAAAGAGAGAGCAGAAATACAAAGTATATATGAAGAAATAATATTCCCTCCATCATATAGTCTACATTTATGTTTATTCTAGGTGGTTCCAACAAACTGCAGGTGGTTTCCATAAACCCTCTCATCACCTAGTTCAAGCATTCAGCCATTTCACTACTCAGATTGAATCCCCATGACAAAATCAGTAATGTCAATGATGATAATAAAAGCAAAGAAAACAGAATATTGACGTTCCCATCTGCATATGCCGTATCCATTCTTCTCTCTCCTGAGCAAATTAAACTTGAAGTCAAACTCGGGACATTTTCTACACTGAAACCCAATTACACTCCACTTACTGTAGACAGCCAGGCACACTGCACCCCGCATTTCAAAGGAAATCTCTACCGGGTGTGTCATAACTTAAGCGTTTTAGCAAATTTAGGATGATTCACTTCTCTCTGTTTTGACTTCCAAGAGCACCAGCAGACAAATACAATGACATTAACTTTATTTCTCAGACAGCTATATTGGAATGGATGAGTCACTTGGTTTGTTTGGTAACAAAAGTGAAGTAATCTATTAAAATGTGTCTGGAGGAAGATACTGAGTCCAAATAGAGGGCATGATAATAGATCAGCACATTTAAAAATTTGAAAAAAGCCAAAACAAATTGTACAAATAAACTCCAATAGGCTGACTGAATCATTAATACTCAGATCAGTTATGTTCTTATAGTTCTAGTTCAAGCTATCAATGGCATATTGTGTAATTATATGTGTTTGCTGCTTTTGAATCAACAGAATTGAACTGAGGAATAGAAAAACACAGCAAAAAACAGTAGTGGTGAAAAACTAAGAAACAATATGTAGAGGAGGACACACAATATACTCAATAGTTCATGCACTAATGTTCATAAAGTTTAATCAACCTTAACTCGTCAAAACACCTACATGCAAGATAGACATGTACAAACAGGATGCCATGCACTGCTTCATAAAGACGGACTCTTTCATGTATCGCAGACAAAAGAAATGCACCTTTCACCTTTTGCTACAAGTAATTTGCATCGGTATATTAAGAGAAGACGAGCTACCAGATTTAGAACTTAATAATGACCTGGTTGGCTGTACAGTACGTCCGATGAGAGAGGAAACTGTGGAGATAGAAGAAGTAAGGACACTAACCCCGCCTGCTGACTGGTTCTGCTTCCCAAGTGGGGAGGGAGAGCAGGGGGCAAATATGGCCCCGAGACAGAGGGTCTGTCACAGTGTAGCCAATGCCAGGCTGATTTCACGGTTGACGTCCCCCAGAGTAGAGAAAGATGTGCCATGCTTACCTGTTAGTATATTCTCCACCAACAGGGGTCACTCTGTGTTTAGGTAAAAACACAACCAGCCTCTTATGAAAAATAGTCGGAAGAGGGGAGAAGAGGGTAATCAGGATGCTGCAAAATGAAGGTGAGTTTGTAGGGAAAATTATGTTTTATTAATTAATTAATTATTGGTGAGAGAGCGGGTGGTCAAGGGGGAAATAACAGAGGAGATGAGTATGGACATTTTGGGAAGAACAGATTGATCCAGACAAATTAACCAAGCAACAGTCAAATGGGTAGATGGATAGACAGACAAAAAAAGACAGATGGACAGACAGACAGCAAGAGCAGGGGAAAGGATGGGTGAAAAGAAAAAAAAAATGAAGATTGAAATGGGAGGAGATGGAGAGACTCCAGTGGGCTGGATACCATTTGGCAATCAAGTCCTCTAGTGTTTTGCTCCTTGAAAGCAGGTCAGTGGACAGACTGAAAAGTGCCAAAAATTCCACCAGACTCAGTGACGGCTATAGTGATATGATCCTCAGGGAGCCAACAGGATGGATTAGTCCATTTTTATTGTCTGGCGTACTCACCAACAACCCTGTCTGCTCATCAATCATTCACAGTATACTCCTATTCCCCAGTAAGCTGCCCCCTTGTCCTCTCTTTTCTCCTTCCAAACTCTCCCTTTCCCTTTCACCCGTTCTCTCTCGTTCTGTCTATTCTCCATTGTGAGTCTTCAGAGTCTCAGAGCGCGAGTTGAGATACATTAAAGATGAATGGGCAGGGATCATCCCTCAGGATCCGGTTTAAGTTTTTGGAGTGAAGCCTGTTTCTTTCTCTCTTCACTTTTCTCTGTTGGTTATACTTAATGTGAAGTGAGAGTTAAAGAGTGTCTTAAGGTAACCACCCTCCTCTTCCCTTCACAATTAGCAAGAGTGTAACAGGCATAGGGCCCTGTGATTTTCCTCACAAGGTCACGTTGTCAGGACAACTCTTGGATTGAGAATTTGAGTTTTACATCATTGTTTACAACAGCACTCCAGTTAGAATAGAATAGAATAGAATAGAATAGAATAGAATAGAATGGAATAGAATAGAATAGAATATTGCCCACAAAAGTGAGGTGTAGACTCATCTGGAAAAGAAAACAGACATTAGTCAGATAATACAAAGCCAACTGCAGCACAGCGTCAGCGGCAAAAGCTGTGTGGAAATAACCATCACCATATCTGATGTCCACGGGTCCATAGATTTGAAGTCTTATCCAAATATTTGAGATTTTTATGAGGCACTTAAGCTCACTTGGCCGGCAATAAGCCTTCATTTGATGTGGGTTAATATCTACAACATTTACTCAGACTTAATATAGCCTAGCCAGCTTTGTCTGCTCAGCTGCCTACCCTTGAAACCTGATTTTTCGGCACCAAATACAATTAAGATTTTGTCTGTAGACCAATTCATTTCGCTGCAGCAAATGAGTAATGAACAGCCACCCAGTTTATTGTAATAGGTTATGATTCTATAATGCATTGCATCCTGTGTAAAGTATTTTGGCTGGCAGCCCTGTGGACAATTCCATCACCCCCCCAACCCCTCCCCAACATTATTTTTAGCTTGGACAGAAAATGAATTATTGTTTCTTTCTCCAGACAGAGATCGCAAAGTAATTTCACTGTTCCCCCTCTTTATTTGAGGAGCAAATGAATTTTCCATGCAAGCCACCATGCTCTCTCTCCTTTCCAACAGATGTTTGAGTGTCTGTGTTGCATCCTGGGTGATTAACCCTGAATTTCGTTTTGCTAAATTTGGATGCTCCAGATTCTGCTCAGCACCGTCATGGGATCTAAGTGCTAGCATAGAACAGTGAGGTGCTTCCTAATCTATTCTTGATATCTGGCACTCAGTTTTCGTCATAGAAATACCTTTCCAACCAGAAAAATAAGTGATATGAAGCACAAATACATGGCATCACCATGCACAATGTCATAGTCTATTATTTAATGTGTTGAGAGTGAATTTGCCTTCTCAGCAACCTGCTCCATTATTCAATTTAGAAGATGGAATGGCTTAAGACTGCACGTGATTGTGAGACACGTCACAGTATCCTCTAATGTAAATAACCATGTCAATACATATTGGCAAAAAAATTGCATGAATGAATGATGGAGTGGAGTGTCTGCTCTTTGGGAACACCTCTCAAAATACTAAAAAACTGGGATGTGTCTGTTCTCTATGATGTAGCCAAGAGATGCTCTCAAAGGAAGTGTGTGTGTGTGTGTGTGTGTGTGTGTGTGTGACTGGATTGGCTACAGCTCCCCTGTGCACAGTTAAGCTACAAGAGCTCCTCATGTCGATATTAGTGTTTACACTCACACACAACCATGACTCAGTCTGTTACTTCTGAGGATGGATGGTTAATCTTGCCTTATGTCCCTCTTAACATCCTTGGCAATTGGCTGGATTTATAAACTAACGACTCTGTTATTGTAGACAAGTGGGACCAGCAATTAATTCAACGCTGTTTGGCTGCAGTGAATCATTTACTTATGGCATTTTCCAGTGTTGCTAGCCCTCAACTCACCTTGTGGTTACAACTCCATTAATATGTTGTTCAGCGGTCTGGCCTGGTCAGGGTTTTGTTACTTTAATCCAATTAATGATTGGCCCAGTTGGAATTGTTAAGCATGCTGTTAATGCAGTTGTTTTTAAAAGAATGCTGTGTGTCGGCTACAACGTATTTCATATTTTATGATAATGGTAAATTTTGTGAGCTTCAAGCAGGGCTACATGGATGCTCAGTCTTATGTCCTGGGAAACTGCACAAGGTCATTGAAGTGGTTGAGTTGGGCAACCTCCAATCTGAACAATGCAATAAAACACTGAGAGCACTATTTTTATCCAGCTGGTTCTGCGAAGTGAAAATGTAAGGAACATCAGGATGTTTCTCTACAGGTATAAATGAAGGCTGAAATGTTGAATGTAGTCCGTGTTCCACACAAATCTCTGCCTGTACAAACCTCAGTTATTTAAACCAAAATGTAGCCTACATGGTGGAAAGAACTGTAACTAGACCATTAAAGTGGTACCATGGAGAAAAAACAAAAATCATGAATGCGGCATAGATAGTATTTAGTTGTTAGCATTGTATTAAAATCCACCGATGAAGATCCATCATGATAAAATTGTTATCATATATTCATGCAACGAAAAATAGGAGTCACTTTGATAGATGTGAGCCTCATAGTTTTGTTGATGCTCCATTAAAGAGCCTAGTTCCATCAATTACCTTTTCACCAAATTACACTGTGTTGTGAAGATCAGACAAGTGAGCTTCGGACAGCAAGGTTACCAATTTGAATCCATATAAAATACAGTTTGGAAAGGTCTTCCAAGGTATAGCCCAAAGATACATCAGAAACTAAAGATAGGAAGCACCTTGGATGCAAAATGTGAAAGTTTATTAATGCTACATATAAAATGCAAAGGCGCATAAGTGATCAAGGGACAAACACAAAAACAGCTTATATATGCAGTACATGCAGCTATGCAACGCGTTTCAAGCTCAAAGCTGCTCCTCAGGCAGCATCCGTACTGATTTGAATCCCCACACCAGCTGGGAGAGATGTGAATGTCAAATGGTCTCACCTCCCTCATCAGCTACCACTGATGTGCCACTTAAGCAAGGCACCAAACTCCCAACCTTTCCAGTGGAGGTGGGGAAGATTGTGACAGCGCTGGGCAGTACGATAAGCCTCCCTTCGCCTGTAACTACTTCCCCAAGCTGTTGCTGTAAATCACAATGTGTTCTTAGTTAACATTCCTGGTTAAGTAAGGGTTAAAAAATATGCTTAGTGCTTTCATGTTTGTGCTCTACATCCAGCCCCAACAAATAATGTGCATGTCTTGCTGATCTGAGGTTTCACATAGAGTCGGCTTTGGAGAGACATCGAGATAGAGCACATCCCACATCAAAGCATCAAAGCAGACTGAGATGCAGATGGACTTTGTGTCCCTTCATTACACATGCACTAAACCTCTGGGCTATGATTTCACTTGCCACTGGTGAAGGGATCCGTGGCCACTTAACCAGCTGCAGCCTGAGCCCGTTGTGACAAATGGCCAAACCCATTTATTTCCCTCAATCAATACTGCTGGTTATACCCCCATCGTTGACCACTCTTCTTAGAACCTCATTTTCTGTGTCAGATCATTCTTCCTCTCTCTCTCCCTCTCTCTCTGTCTGTCTCTCTCACGATCTCTCTCTCTCTGTCTCTCTCTCTCTCTCTCTCTCTCTCACACACACACACACACACACACACACATAAATACACACACACATACACACAAACATACTCATAAGTTCATGTGTAAGGATGGGATCTGGGTGCCATGACAACAGGGCACATCAAAATCCAATTAAATGGAACTTCCTCCCACTTCACCAGACCGACAAATAACTTCCTCCTACCCTCCTCTCCCCTCCGCATGAAAATAACTTTGGAACATTTAAGTTATTCATATCTGCATTCTTCTAAAGCTGATAAGATTAATACAAATGGCGGTTCTCAAATTTCTTCAGAATGAACAGGCGATAACCTGCAGCACAAATGCAATTTCTTCAGATGGTGCTACACTGCGTTGCATGAACACAGGGTGATAATGGTTCCAAGAACTGCATAATAAGAATACTCATTGCATGCTTAATACTCATGCATTAAAGTTTTATACTTAATACATTTAAATTGAGTGAAAATCAAAAGCGGTTGAATAATATTCAAATAGGCCCTGTGTCCTTGTGCCTTTAAGAACTGTACAGTAGCTTGAATCATTAGTTATGTTACCATTCCCCCTGACATACGGCATATTGGATGGTAGGTATTCAATAAGCTAATCTATATGCAGAAACATGGCAGCATGTTCTGTAAAGTAGCATAATGACACACAGTGGCAAAGCTAACTTCCACCAGAACTGGGTTTGTGTAGCTTTGCAGCGAAGCATGCATCTGTAGATCCCCATCTGCTGCTGGGTTTCCACAGTGTGTTAAACGGAGTGGGCATCATCAATCACTGCCACCCCCACATGGGCACTGCCAAGCCCCCAGAGAGAGATGCAAGAGCTGGGCAAGACAGAGAACCAGGCTCCCCGCCTCCAGAGAGAAGCAGCTTACATATTACGCCTCCGAGAGGCTGGCCTCGTATTGTCCCTCAAGGGCTGCCTTCACGCTGTGCTCAGTGGCTGCTGGGGGACAGGCGGCTACTGCAAGACTGAACACATGAGACTGAACATCACATTAACACAGTGGCGAGCTGTGGGAGGCCTGCCATTGCAGATTGAGAGGCCAGACCCACCACCACAATTAAAAAGGAAATGATTAACAATTAGCCTGCTAGACAGAAATAAACAAGCGGTTTGCCGGGACAACTTTTCCACTGCTGTGGACCCATTTGTGTAATGGGGGAGCATGTATATGCTGTTACTGAGATAGTGAAGAGCACTCCATGTGCTGATGACTGTTCGTAGCCCACAGGGCTCAGCAGGGTTTATGCCTCCTACACCATGCTGCCCAAACCCACGCACTCCACTCGTCTGACTAGAGAGAGGAGAGAGAGTGAGGTCATCTGTTTAGTTTGTAGCATACTGTTGGCCTCAGTACCACTCAAGCTTTTCTGTTGTGGACAGACCTTGAAAACTCCATTTTA
This sequence comes from Centroberyx affinis, assembly GCF_046629955.1. Lineage (NCBI taxonomy): Eukaryota > Metazoa > Chordata > Actinopteri > Beryciformes > Berycidae > Centroberyx > Centroberyx affinis. The sequence continues at coordinate 29,727 of NW_027282533.1, read as the reverse complement.
TTTGTCAAATCAATCCAATTTGTTAAATTGATGGAATTACTATATGTCCTAGAGTGTATTTTTGGGTCATCATTCAGTACAGGACCTGTTCCTGGATGATATAATAACCAGGCAACTTAGGATTGTTTGCTGTGTGTTGCATGGGTTTGCTGTGAATCTTCGCGGCAATGCCACTTGTCGAATGCTGACTCAGAGTGACTGTTATAAATTGTAAAATAAATCAAAAGGCACGGGAGAAAACACACTTGATAAAATCCTCTGACAATTGAATGATAAATTTGCTGGCCTGTACCCGAGTGCGCTGTGGATTGCCTGGAGGTTATTGCTGTGTACTTTATCCACTGTTGGTCATTCATCACCTGGGCACAGTATCAGCCATGGTCTCTCTCTCTCACATATGCAGAGAGAGAGAGAGAGAGAGAGAGAGAGAGGGACAGAGAGGGAGAGGGAGAGGGAGAGAGTGAGACAGAGAGCAAATGCAGGCTACAGTCTCAAGGTGTATTTCTGTGAAGTGGTAAAAAGTTCAGCTAACAATTCTTAGCTCATTGGTAAGTCTCCTTCTGTCACCAAAAATACCTTTTTTGTTTGATTGTTACGGCCCTCTCTTTACTCTTCAGTCTGTTTTCATAGAGGTAAAGATGAAATTGAGAATCTATGTTTTAAACAAGTCAGGCTAAAACTTTACTTAGGCGAGGAAAACTCTGAGATTAACTGGCTTGACTGGAAGACCTTTTTCATGCTAATCTGGTTTGTCGAAGAGGTAGAATACAGCTCAAATCTAAAGAGGGTGTTAATAATGCAAACGTGTGAATTTCACAGTGTGATGATATGCCCTCAGTTGGGCTCAACCAGAACAATATGTGATGTGAGAGCGGAGCTGATCATGGACAGAACAGGCAACAGAACTGAGGGCTATGAACCACAAAGAAATGTGTGAGGATACAGTATGTTGGCACAAACCAATGCTGCTATCATTAATTCATGGATTGAGACTCTCATTCCACATCTAGTAGATGAGATCCCTTGTTGAGTTTGTGTATTTGCATTGGATACATCTTTGAGACATACTCACAGAGAATGATTTGTTTCGAAGGGCTTTGGTCATATTTTTTGAACAGTTGAGGAGAGCAGTTGCAGTGAAGTTTCTCTTTCAAAAGCATGATGCCACCCTGCTACAATAGGAGGGTGAGGATCTGTACGGCTCTGCCACCTACAACTGTATTTGAATATCATAATCATAGTTGAGAGAGATGGCAGAGGACTATGCAGGTCTGTAATCACTTTAGATGGCTACATCTGTGAATTTCCACCTCATTGTGTGACCACCAGATGATGCCAGTAAGGCTATGCTTAATATACCTGCATCATCCCAGGCTCACCGCATTATCACTATATTCAGCAGCAATGTCTTGGTTGTTTACTTTTTAATATCAAGAGTGACAATTTATCAGTTGCCCCGCTGTAACAGCACTATGATGCTCAACACATCTTGCCTGAAAAATTCCCAAACAGTGCGCAAGTCTGCCAGTTTAAAAGTATGCATATTCATAAGCCATAATCATGGCTGAGTTTCTGTAAAACTTCATTACATATTCATACACAGGGACTTTGCTTATATACACAAGTTAAACTACTTTATGTAAACTCTACGGCTCAACAGTTTACTGAATTAATGGGAAGAAGGGGGAGTGAATATTTCTTAGTAATTCCAAAAATGGGAAATGAGTATTCCTGTTGTGGTTCAGGGTCAGTACACTTTATTATAATTAGTAGCAGATTGCTTAAGTATTTAAAGATGCATGATTAATTACAATAAAAGTCCTGAGAGTAAAAAGTTTAAAGACATATTTGAGATGAGAGGAAGCTTGGATTATACATGTTAACCTACCCACAACACCTTGTTACTGAAAGCTCTGCTCATGCTTTAGTTGTTTACTTGGCTGATAAGCTGGAATTGAAATGTGAAGTGGGATGGATTTGAACTGAAACAAACGCTGGCAGAGACTGCTGCACTGTAGATAGCAAGAGTAGAGAAAATAACAAAATACAGACCAGAGATTGAAAAAACATGTGATGCGATAACTACAGAGACTACAAAGAGAGTAAGTGACAGACCCCAGACTGTCATTTAGAGGTGGTGGACATCTTGTCCAAAGTCTTACTTCAGCTTGTAGAGGCTGCATTTTCTTTTGAGCTGCTACCGTTTCTGTATTTCTCATCCATCTCAAGAGAGAGTTGCAGCATGTCTGCACTGCACTCACCGCCTTTGTCTTGTAAATTCAACTTCTGACATCCACGAGACTGCAGAGGGTTGTCACTCGACAGAAATAGACTTTTGTTTTTGTTTTTTGTCTTTTTTTTTTGTTTCCTAACAACAAAGCGCCTCCATATCAAAACCACAATGGGTGTACCTTGAAGTAGGAGCCATATATAGAAATCATGTAAATCAGGCGTGAATTAGCACTGAGGTGGCGCTTGACTTGTAACATTTTCAAAAGCTTCCAGAAAAAAACGATGATGCTGGTGATGACAGTGGAAAGGATTTATTATGAAAGAGTCAAGTAAGCCAAGAATGCCCTTTTTGTTCTGACGGAGCACAGAAACACTGTGGTGTTACCTGGGTTGAATTAATGGAAACAAATGCATTCTCATTATGAGTTTGGAAATTAATGCCCCCGTGAGTTTCATATTGCTTTAGAGCTGAAAATGACTCCCCTCCAACTAAACTTGTATGTATTTTGAAGCAAAAATGAAAAGTTTTTGAAATCAATACGTAATAGCCTGAGATTTAAAAATACTGTGCCGGTACACTGCACAGTCTGATGTGGGATCAATACAGAAATGCATCTGGTTCATAGCAGGAGAGATGGAGGATGGATCAATAATAAGCAAATTTCCAGGAATTGCAAGAGGCATTGACTATTTAATTAGCCATTTCTCTCAAAAGGTGCATCAAAGGCTCATGATAAAGAAACGCTAATGGCCCTTTGTGTGAGTTTCAGACTACAGTGTGCAGATGAATGAACTCTTGTTGCAGAGAAAGAGAAGCAAGAAGAGATTCATGGATTATCGAGTCAAATGTACTATCATATACAGTAGACCAACTGCCTCTTTTAGGCCAGGAAAATAAGTTATATTATGCAGATTTTCTCTGTTGTGTTCATACACTCAAATAAATCTAAGAAATGCGAGCTAAATGGGCAATATGCTTTCAACATATGTTTTCATTTTACCAAGCAATATTTTAAAGCATACGATGCTGTCTTTGAGGGTAACCATTGAAACTGATAAAATCAGATCTAAAACACAGACTTGAGTGGGTGTAATTGCCTAATGATAGTAATGAATGCTGATATTTCAGGCTGGGGGGGAAAAAAACAATCTTAAGAACTTAGACGCATTAAAATTACATGAAAGGAACTGCAAGTATCCATCACAAAATACATCCAGTGCTTCACATCAACACTTTTTCTACATTTTGGCATCATTTTGCTTGTTTTCCTTTTTCAAGATAGTGAAAAGCATCATAGGGGCTTGTTTTTTTCCTGTCACCCAGACTTTGATGGCAGCGACTCCCTCCTCTAGGCAAGGTGAATATTCACTCACAGGGGTGTAATACAAATACGGAAGGCTAAAGATAGAAACGGCTGTGCACAAAGGCCTGTAGATCCACCTCCACTGGATAGCCTGCAACACACATGAAGAGAAACAGATGAATCATGAGAAACAGGAAAAGAAAACCGAGAAGAAAAACTGATGGATGCCTTTGTGAGAAAACTGAGAGGAAAAAATGCTGAGGCTGAGTGACGCTTATGGGCATTTGAGTTTTTCTTGTGATGACTCTTCTCATGATTTATTTAGGTAGAGGTGTCTCCACTGACCTTGAGAGCGGCTTCACTTTGTGCTGATGTTTGGGTTAACTGGGGATTGTGGGAATTGGAGGTCCCTCTGAGGGATTTTTTTTTCTTGACCTCACACAGATTTTCGGTGTGCGCTGGTATCGTGATCAATATCCACCTCAGTTCATGTGGGTTTTTCACAGAGATAAGGTACTGATGATGGATTGAAGTTTAGATATTGCTTTGAACACACCATCCCAGGAAATTCATATTTGATCATGATGAGTGTGTGGAACAGTGAGTCTATAACTTCAATATTTTTAAAATGTAAAACAAAAATGTGAAATGAACCATTGCTGGGAAATAGCATTTTTAAAGCGTTCATTATGACAATACCATGAAGTTATAACCTTTTTGTGTTTATTTGCATTGTGTATAGATCTTGTTGTTAGCCTATTCGAAGTGTGTCACATTGATCATTTCTCTTTATAATATTTATAGACCCTCTCCTATTTCTAAATGTATGTAAATTGCAATTTAAGCCTACATAGATGGACATTCTTCAATTTCTTCCCTCATCCAACATCCCTTTTCTGTCATTTAAAAGATTAATGATGATCAACTGAACCTGACTTTCATAAATTCTCGTCAACACCCGAGGGGGATGTTCAAAGCTACTAAATCAGTGTATTCATCCAAAGATTTTAAATATTCAGATGAGTCCCTGAGGCTTCAAGGCAATAAAAGCTTATTTACCGGGGCATGGCAAACACACCTTGCATCTTAATGCACTGACAGAGTGAGAAGATGAATAGCGTGGTTACATCTGTATCATGTTCACGGTGGATCAATCTGTCACTCTACCTCACTAGGTTATTCAATACTGTCCTTGGCCTTAAACTCCACCATGCAAGATTTGTACCGTTGGTACAAAGCCTGGCGGAGGACAGACACAATCAAGACTCAAAGTACTGTAGATTTCCCTGATTGGATTTCATCACTTTACTCATGGACAGACTATTTGCATTCCAGCATCTATCTACTATTTCTTTCAGAAGATGTTCATAAGAAATTCCAGGATTGTGAGCAAGTTACACTGCTGAATACAAATCGTGTCATCACTCCATATCACACGGCGAAAAAGTTAAATCCTATACAATCACTTTGTTCATTGTCATCGGCGCTATAGGCAGTTCAACAAATCTGCAAAAAGAATAATTAACATGAAAATAATCCTCTCTGAGAAAATCACAGCTTGTGATAAGGAAAATACAATGTCCTCAGAGACCAAACATGAAACAAGGACAGATGAAGTCAGTGATGAGACACACTTTCAGTTCCATTACAGAGGGAGAAAGATGACGTTGGTACAGTCTCACGATAACAAATTCTAATGCGATCAACAGTCTTAAATATAAAGTGTTACGTACTTAACTTTAAAAATAAGCATACTTAAAACCTCTTCCACCCTGCCCTCCCACAGGTGGGACCATCATTACAAACGCATGTTGTGCGGCCAAGCTTCGTTCAAACCCACAGAACTTTATTTTAAATTCTACTCAAGATCCCAAGGTTTCCAAAGATACCAAATTATGCCATGCTGAATTACAGGGAAAGGTGTATAAAATGATGCACAAGATTTTTTCATCTGATGTAATGGTGCAGGCATAAAAAAATGGGTTTGAATATTTCACTCAATATAAGCGTGCAGAATATCTATGTGACGTTGTTGCACAGTATGGAAGATATGTTTTTGAAGTTACTTAAGGGGAAATTTAAGGGAAAAGGACACATTAAATCTTCTGCAGGTACAGCAAACCTCTAGTCTTGGAAAATTTAATGATTATAAATGTTCCTCATGTTCCATCTCTAATGGGACATGATCAAATGCTGAGGAGGTCTCATAATCGCCAAGGCCTGTGTGTATAACAGACACCCAAGGCTAAGTGCCGCTCTGAATCAGACTCACATCAGACTTGTTTGTTCAAAGATACAAGGTCTTGTTTCTTAGATACATTTATTGCTATGCAGGGTTTTCAACAGCTGGATATTGTGCCAGCGTGGCCTTTCAAAGGTCCCAAGCTCCTATTCAAAATAGTTTCACTGTTCTTCACAGTGTAATCCCAGTTAGTTAAATTATGTCAGTATAATACTAATAGCAATCACAATAGTAACAATACTGGATGAATTAAAACATTTTTAATCTGGAAATTAAAACGACCTTGATATGTATCTACAAGTTATAGTAAATCAAGAATATACAAGGAAATTATCACTATTATACAAAATACACTACCATTACTTTAGTTTAACTAAAATTGCTGTGTAGTCATCCACTCATGCTCATGCTCATGCCCCCTGACTCCATCAGTCAATGGACTTTGCTTTGCCAGATGACAAACTGGTGAAAGTGCACTAGTTAATGAGGTCTCTAAGGGTTCATAACCCCCAAACTGATTCTCTCTCTCTCTCTCTCTCTCTCTCACTCACTCTTGCTTTCCCTCACACACACACAAACACATACACACACACGCGCATTTTCCACCCACTCACTTATTTCTATGTGTGACGCTCATGGCTTCAGGCAGTATAGAGTTCATGCAGTGGATCATGTTGTGGGTCATAGGTGACTGAGAGATGAGCAGGCATCTTGGGAAAGCCTATTGTTCATTTAATACTGATTTTAAATTGGAGCTCACAAAGGGCAAAACACCACTAGCTCCCACTGCCCACTGGAAGACTCTCGATCAGCTTCTTAAGGAGTGCATCATCCAATTTGTTCCAATCAATCATTGCTAGTTTACTTTCCCCAATGGAACACTGACACTCAATGGGTAGTGGCACCAAATCTTATTTCATGGATCCCCTTTCACATATATTAATATTTTCATCATATTAAACAATGCCCTCGCCGTGTTCAATTCAGTCCATCTAATGTCATCAGGCTGTCGTTGGGGGTTGCAGGCTGCTGTAGTTCAAAGAGGAGCCTTTCCAGCAGTGCTACCCTCGGGTTCTGTCATTTCCCAGACATGAGCTAATACAAAGAAAAGAGTGCGGTAATATATTTTGGATGTAATTACAGCGGGTATATTATAAAGTCTGGACCCCCAATTCCCAGATTAGTTATTGAAATAAAATGAAAAGAGCTCTAATTGACTGGGCTTCTGGTGATTAAAGGAGACAAATAACCGCCCAACCCTAAGCAACTGCTCCGCAACTGAAAATAAATGGGGATATGTTGAACGCCCTGTGCATTCCCCTCTGTAGGGGCGAGCCATATCCCACGATCAGCTCAAATGCACGGTAGACACCGCTGCATTTGTCAAGCAAATGAGCGTTTTAGATTTACAGAGCCGTAATGTGACATAATCAAGTTATAATTTATCAATTAGAATAATTAGGAGGCAGATCCAATTTAATTAAAGTGTTGAAAAGGCGCAGAGGAAGCCAGCCACACATAAATGAGCCTGTGTGTTTTTTTGGTTGCAGCAGTTCAGATGCTCTGGCGCGTTTACTGTCATGGCGACACACATCATTCTCTACCTAATTGATTAAGGTTCTTGGGGTGAAGGAATGGAACACATAGCTTTTTAATCGTTCCTTCCTGTAGACCTAACCTGGAAAAAAAAAGCGAAGATGTAAAAAAAAAAGTGAAATGTAATGCCTTGTGGCATTATGACTTGGGGTTTGGCTGCGCGTCGGTGGACACTAATGAATTGGCACTGTCAGCAGTGTGAACTCTAGACCCGACAGTGGGGATGTGCTTAGTGGCCGTGCTGAAGCATGTCAGCAGGCTAGGCCCAGTGAGCTGGTAAGACAGAAATGAGAGAATGAGAGAGAGACAGAGGGGTAGGGGGTGGCAAAGAGGGGGAGAAAGGGGGAGAGAGAGAGAGAGAGAGAGAGAGAGAGAGGGAAGAAGGGACAGAGAGAAAGGGAGAAAGGGAGAGAGAAATAAACAGGGGGAGGCAGAGAGGAAGAGAGAGGGATGGACAAGGAGAGGATAGAAAGAGGAAGAGAGACAGAGACAGAGAGAAAGGGGGGAGGGGGGGGGTACAGAGAGAAAGGGAGAAAGGGAGAGAGAAATCAAGAGGGGGAGGCAGAGACAAAGACAGAGAAAGAGAGAGAGGGATGGACAAGGAGAGGATAGAGAAAGGAAGAGAGAGAGAGAGAGACAGACAGAGAGGAAAGTGGGGAGAAAGAGAGAAAGAGAGCGAGAGAACCACAAACGGCAAAGGCCTCATCAGCCACGTTCGATAAGATCAGCTGGCTCTGCTACTGGTCTTGAGGATGTGGGATTTCACTCCACCTGCCCGAGTTATCACCGTGTCACACACTCTCACACCAGAGATTACCTTTCATAATTTGGTGTCGCATCAGGAGAGAAAAAAAACGCTCCCTCACACTGCCATTTAAAGGGAGGGGAGGATTTATTTTCTTCCCTTAAATCTCTCCTCCCTCGCCCCATTCCGCTCCCTTCATCTCTTCCTTCCTCCCTCCCGCTCTGCTGCTCTTCCCCACCCCCACCCCCACCCCCTTTCTCAGTATTTTTCCTCCACGCCCCCATTTTTCCTCCTTCCTTCCCCTTGCCCTCCTTTTCTTGACTTGAGGGCAAACGTCCCACTAAGTAACTTGATGCCTCCTGCAATGACAAACGGTCATTTAAAAAGGCCGGCCTGTCAGGCAGACAGCGCGACGGCAGGCATCGCGGAGACTGATGAAGGAAAAACATACTCAAGGTAAAGGAGACAAACGATCGGGGCGAGCTGAACGGAAAGGGACGAAGATGAAGAGGAAGGCGATGGAGAGCCTGCAGAGGGAAGAGACTGAGGGTTCCTTGCTCCCTGTCCCATCATTTTGTCTCTCTGTATTTTATGTTAGTTCATTCTAATCCCAATCCTGTCCACCTCCCTCAGTTGTCACCATAAATACGAATTTCTGAATTCAATTGTTCATGTAAGTCCATAAATAAAGTAATTACTAACTCAGTCAGTCAGTCCATCCATCCTTCTATCTATCCATTCTTCCATAGGATCACTAATAGACACAAAACCCCGGGAGGCAACAGCAAATGGTACAAATTGGACAATAAAACTGATTTCTTACTTGTACAACCTTGTCAATCAATGACACAAATATTATCACAAAGTAGTCTCTACTGTTAGAATTCAGTGTTGAGATTAAAGCTGAACAGTTGACCATCTTGATGAATGTGTAATAGTAATAGAATTGTCCTGTAATGACCCTGTAGAAAATAAAAAAATAAAGAAAAAGAAATTGAATGTTTTAATGTGCCTCCCTCTCCAACCAGCAGAAGAGTTTTTTCCCTCAGCACAACCGGCAGCTGAATTTCTCCCCCCAGCAAACTGCAACTGCCAAAGAAAAATGAAACAAAAAACAAACTTTCCACCCTTAAATATTCATTTTTACTTCAAATTGACACCATTTTTCTCCTTGGAAACTTTCAAGGTTTTTTTTAAACTGCGAGTTTTTATCTCAACTATAGAACTGTGGTTACAGCAAGCTAAAGTGGAGGGAGGAGGCCTTCACATTGCACCCAAGTCACACAATGCATGTGGGGCTTTGCCATATGAATTCAATTTTCATTACCCCCCTGTAATAAATGCGGTGTGAATCCTGGGAGGCCGTGGCAGCGAAAAATAAATCTGATACATGAATAAACGATGTCCCCGGGGAAGGCAGGCTCCTCCTTTGTGAGGAAGATTGACTCCTCCAAGATGGGACACATCAGCCACAAGGAACGGAAACAGAAATAGAAACTGCCGACAGAAAGGCGCTTGCTCACAGACTTTCTGTACCACCCCCCCCAACCAATCTCAAAGCTGTATATAATAATAATACATATTCTATGCAGTGTGACTGCAAGCCATCAAATTCTCCCAGAGGTCAGCACTTTTGTAATTTCCACACTATAAGAATGTAATTAAACTTGGACGCAGAAACTTTGTCACTGCACTGACTTGTCAGCTCACTCTCTCGCACTTGTCTTTTTTCCCCCAATCACTTTTATGATGCATGTGGTGGATGATGTTGGTGTTTACACATTTCTAAATTTGTGAGGTTCTTCGAAAGTGCACTATTTGGATGATATTTTCATTCCACTTTTATGGCACCGCTTGTCACTACAGCACTACGTCTCGTTTTGCGGTGCGTTTGTGCACTGCAGTAGCCTTGGAAAACGTAAACACCACTAAACAGGGGTACAAGCCTGTAAACAAATATTTACAGCCGGTTTTGCATCGCTCACTGGCAGTTACATTTGTTCCCAGCACACTTAACATGTTGATGTGTTAAGTTATCAATGATCACACTGCCATCCTCAGGTCACTCTGTGCTGGTAAGACAATCACAGAGCATGTGTCCAGTATCTCATTAATTCACAAAGGAACAAACACTTAATTTACAAATTGGTCCATGCCACTGGGGTGATCTCACTGAGGACTATTATTTCGACCACTGAATTCAACCCTCTGCACCCCCCAATCTGGCGTCACAGCAGATGGGTGGAGGTCTGTGATCTGTGGAGGCAATTTTGTGCATGGCTGCCATGGCCCGTCCTGGTGTGACATCTCCTGCTGCTAGTCGGGCTGTAGCCTGACCTTCACACTGGGCTGGCGTACAGCTGTCTGGCTGGGAAACACAAACACATCCACACACACACACACACACACACACACACACACACAGACACACACATAACACACTTACAATCCCTGGGGAGGAGCGAAAAATTTGGTTGGGCTGCAGATTTTGGTGTTTTTCTGAGATAGCACTGATGAGCTTGCATTGGCCAGCTACAGTAGACAACTAGCTGGCTAGCAAAAGGCCAGTGTGCTTTGTTGAACAAAATGTCAAATGTGGCTCCATGAATCGGTGCTTAGTTTGAACCAGAGAAATGTTGGAGATAGAGTAAAGATTATGTTTGTATGAGGTGATTTGGACCACAGACAATAGAAAATGTTGAAGGTGGCGTAAACAACAGGATGAGCACACACACACACACACACACACACACAAACACACTTCCTATTTATTGGGGTAGAGTGGGAGGACACATAACGTAAACCCAAAGAGACACTTCCTCCGTGGGGAGAGATCTCCTCTCATTACGAGCAGGATTGACACTGTGGGTCTGGCCTGTCCAGAGGGAGGTCTAAGCCAATAAGAGAGTAATTGAAAGAGGCGCTTGACTTCCCGTCTGTAACAGCTTACAGACCAGGACTGATGTGCCTCTAGGAGCATGGTGTTTAGACAACAGATGGGCAAAGACAAACAACATCGAAGTTGGCTCAGAATTGCAACGAAAAAAAAAAAAAAAACAATACAGAGAGGAGGCTTTCTCACCTCCCCTTAGATTATCATGTTTGTCTCCAGATATCAATCTATGTGATGCCTTATCTCTCAAACCAATGCTGATTTTTCCAAGCAGATACAGGATTAGCATCTTGTCACATTTGTTTCATGTAATCTATCAATATGAAACGATTGGACTGTATAAAGCTTGAAAAAACATCAAAAGGAATAGGCCCAGAGAAGAGTGTTTGTAGCTATCAGCTATCCAATATCTGTAGAACTGCTGTGGTCAGAAGTGTCAACTGCTGCAGCCGGGATGTGGAGCGTTAGAGGCTGTGCCATAGCATCTTGTCTCAGTGAGGTGTATGTGTTGAGTCCCGGCGGCTAGACTCGTTACGGAGATGACAGCATGTTTTGTTTCACTACACAGCCTTCGCACTGACAGTCTGAGAGCCTGGAGCCAAACAAACAGAGGCAGCAGCAATGCCAGCTATCTCAAGATCTCTCTCTCACTTCTCTATCTCTCTCTCTCTCTCTCTCACACACACACACACACACACACACACACACACAAACCAACACACACTAACAGTGCATACACCCGGCACACTCTATTATAAACACACACATTTGCTCTCTCTCTCTCTCTCTCTCTCTCTCTCTCTCTCTCTCTCTCTCTCTCACACACACACACACACATTTTGATGTTCTGCCTCGTGCAAAACATCTGCATCACTGCAGTACTTTGGGTTGTGGACGTTGAGTCGAGATGGATGGTTGATGGTTATAATAGTTTTACAATACAATTTCTCACCTCAGTGTGAAAAGGCTATTATGGGGAGCCCATACAGCTCAGTTTAGTGCTTCCTCTGGTCTACCACACTTACCAATCTGAACCTTTTGTTACAAACCTTAAATGAAGAAATTAAGTTTCATTCCAAAACACTAGCCTCATTTTAGAAAAAAAGGAACCTCATTTTCATTTCCTGATATTCCCCAAAATACAACTGATTATACCATCTAAAATGCAGAGATTTTTAGAAGAGAAGGTCTTTTGTTACTTGCACAATAATTTATAATGTGTTGTACAGTACATTACAGTTTTTCTCAGTTGTTTACACACTAAAACTGGAACTATGCACACAATGGTGAAAACTTGAAGCTCATGTGTCAACAACAAAGACTATTTCTGCCAAACTCTAAGCACAATTCCTTTGTTTTCACTCAAATAGCAATTCTAAATCACATTTTTGCATAACTCTGCACACAAAATCTCATTATTTAGCACAATTTTCATAATCAAGCCTTGTTTGTTCACGTGGAAAACACTGGCCTTCAAACGCCAAACTCTAATTACCAATTGGTTTCACTCACGCCACACCTGCTCAAACTCAATTGGCTAAACTTTTCAATTATCTGTCAGAGCATAAAAGAGACCTCAGGTGACCTCTACTGTGTTTGAAAACAATGGAGCAGCACGGAGCACAGAGAAGTAGAGGTAGAGGAGGAGGAGGAGGAGGTGGTGTATGTGTATGAGGTCGATGTGTATGAGGTCGACGAGGAAAAGGGAGACGAGTTAATATTTCAAATGAAATACGTGCAACTTTAGTTGATCACGTAATCAACCATGACCATGACCGAACCATGACCGAAGCTGGGCGGCGAGTGCAGCCCAATTTGAGCCGCTTCACTGTGGCCTCTGTTATCCAGGCATTTAGAGATGAGAATAGGTAAGTAACCACTTCAATAGTCTTCTATACTGTCTACAGTAATTACAGTAATGCAACTTTATGGTATCATATCAATACTGCTCAGTGATTAGAGTACACTACTGAGATGCATAGTATACAGTAATATTATTTTGTATCTTACATTTATGAAATGTGTAGCCTATATATGCTTTCTTTTCACAGAACTGAAAGACGACCAGCAAGTGGTGGCAGAGCTTGAATATTCACAAATGAGCAAGAGACAGCTATAGTAGACATGGGGTTAGCTAATAATGTGATCAAACTGCGGGAAATTCAAAGAAGAATTATCCAAGACAACACACCCATGTTCACAAACATCAGCCTTTCCACCATTGATCGTGTCCTACGCCGAAATCATGTACGAATGACGCAAGTGCCATTTGAGAGGAACTCTGACCGAGTAAAAGAGCTACGCTATCAATATGTGCAAATGAGTACAGTTGGTTACTGTGATTGACCACATTCTTTCAGTACTCTGTATAGACCTATTGCTGTTCACTATGCACTTCAGTGTTCCTGTATGTAGGCCTATTGTCTGATATGGTCATGTTTTCCTTTTCAGAGAGTTCTTGAACTTGATTCGAATGCTACCCCGCACGGGTATATCTTCATTGACGAGGCGGGATTCAATCTCACCAAGACCAGGCGGTGGGGAAGGAACATCATTGGCCAATGCGCCACCGTTGATGTCCCTGGCCTGCGTGGTGGAAATGTGACTGTAAGTCACCGTGGTGTCATCCACCATCATGCAAATCTTGTTTTTCTAGACGCACTCCAAAATATCCTCATCCCCCCAGAAGGAGAGGGCCCAGACCAGCCCAACTATGTTCTCATTTGGGACAATGTAAGTTTCCACCACGCTGCTCTGGTCCACAACTGGTTCAATATCCACCCACGATTTTCAGTCCTTTATCTGTCACCATATTCCCCCTTTCTCAGTCCGACAGAAGAATTTTTTTCAGCATGGCGTTGGAAAGTGTATGACCGCAAACCCCATGAGTGTGGGGTTGTGGTGACGCCTGTGCAGACGCCTGCCAGGCCTGGATCCGTCATTCAAGGCGCTTTTATCCCCCGCTGCTTGGCCAGGGAAAATATTGCTTGTGATGTAGATGAAGTCTTCTGGCCTGATCGGGATCAGAGGCGGGATGCGGACTGATTGGTTTTTTTTACAGCAGGCCTACAAACTATGATTTTTATTTTTGCTGTCTGCTGAACAAAGATTTATTTTACAGTAACAAATAAAGATTTGCTTTATGTTACCTTTTTGAATTTGTTCATTGATTTCGTATATGATAACAGTTCATTACATCCATTGTCCAGACTGACACAGTCTAAGCATTTTCTTCGAGTTTCGAGAAGACACAAAAATGTTATCTATTTTGGCAAAACTCTTAATTGCACTGTTAAGGAAAATGAAAAAACACTTCTAACAATGTTCAGTATGACTCATAATGGAACCTCGGTTGTGAGTGCAGCCCAACTGGACCTCACTGGCAGTACAACACAGTAAATGTGCATTGTATCATACACAATAACAACAATACTTTGCTGTACTGTACTGAATTAGAATTAGGTTTACCTAGCAAATGCACTATTTATATGATGATATATTTACTGTATTGTATCTTGGCAACAGTCTTTATATTTACTGTGAAATTGCAGCCTATTTTGGGACCTCCCGAAAAGAAAACTAAAACTTCAAAAAAGGAGACAAAATAAACAATTTTTATACAATTTTACAGTATACACTTGAATATGTAACATGACCTCATGAGGCCAAAACATATATACAGTATTTTGATGGTTGTGTTTTTAAATTTATCACACCAGTGTGAAATCAATGCTCAATAAGACCTATTCATATGAGGCCTGTGTGAATCATTTTGATGGAAAAAGTCAGTTTTGAGAAGAGAGAACATGGTTATGAATGCATTTTGCAAGAGATTTGTGTAGTTTTGGCAAAAGGTTAACTGTTGCTGTGCTTCGTGTGTAGAGTTTTGAGAAATTGAGCTATAGTTTCAGGAAATGCGTTTAAACAATTGTGAAAAACTGTAAATGAAGAAATTAAATTTCATTTCAAATTACTAGCCTCATTTTAGAAAAACAAGGAACCTCATTTTCATTTCCCAATATTCCCCAAAATACAACCGATTATACCATCTAAAATACAGAGATTTTAGAAGAGAAGGTCTCCTGTTACTTGCACAATAATGTATAATGTGTTGTACAGTACATTAATGCCAGAAAGCATTTTATAATAGCAGAAGTCATATGTCAAATCTCATTTTAGAACAAAACCCTGATGCTGTTCTCTATTCTCTCTAGTAGAATATTATTATACCTCTGTATGCCTGTTTTGTCAGTAAAGTAAATAACCTGCCCAAAATTGTTAGAATTGTCATCTACTACACCCCGTGGTCATTTGGAGTGTATAAAATATTCTAGCACTAATATTACTTTCTAAATACAGTACTTAAGTCAGTGTGGATGAGAACATGCTGGTTATGCATCATTTACTATACTGTATGCACCTGTGGGGTATCAATAATTCAGGCGTGCACTTGAAGCCCTGGTGTAGGAACAAGGCAGACCTTGAAACATTCCTGGAGAAACTGCAGTACTTCTCAGATTGACGCAACACTCAACATGATCAAGAGACAGAGCTGCCAGAGTGAACACACTTCACTAAAGAACAACAGAATGTTATTCTCACACTCGTAGAGGTTTACCCAGAAGCTGCTCATACCTCCGTCTTCAGCTATTGTAATAATCCAGCGCTTTTGAGCTGAGCATCCACCAAAAGAGTTCTGGCAGCCTAAAGGTTAGAGAGGCGGCCTTGTGAGTGAAACGCTGCCAGTTTGAATCCCTGAACTGGTGGGGAAAAGTAAATTAGTAACACTCACAAGTCCAGCTGCCGTCAAAATGTTCTTTAACAAGGTGCTTAACCCCCAAACGGTACAGTAGAGCTGCTCACTGGCTAACAGTAGAAGAATGTGGCTGTGCTATGCAGCTCTCCCGTATTGTGTGTAAATATATGAATGTGAGTCAGGGCAGTGCGGAAAACTACTGCATATATTCAGCAAACCTTCCCTGGATTGATAGAGGTTTTCGATAGAGTGATGTGTGTTCTGACCAGAGGAAAGTTATAACTCAGGTTACGCAGGCCATAGGTTTCTCACCTTGTGCATGGCTATATATTCGGCCCTTTGCTCTATGTTTTTGGGCTTTGTACTACAATGTATTGTAGTGGCTGCAAGCAGAATGTCTAGTTTGGAAGCCCTGATCACCACACAGACATTTTCAAACGGACCCAATGGGAATACCTATTAAAATGGGTGTGTGAATCATTATATGATACACAAACCAAAAGCCAAGTTTCCTTCAACAGTCCCATCCGATGATACACGATGAAAGCGCTTTCTCGCTCCCTTTCCCTTGAAGACTTGGCTCTTTGACCAAGTCTTTCCTCCCCTCTGCCTAACATCTATGCTGTACCCAAAAGGAGCTGGAGGGGGATGAGGATGAAATATTGATGGCTCGGTGGTAATGAAGCCTTAATAAGAGGGATCCAGTCCAAACAATGAAAGATAGGGTCATGCGGGGCAGAGGAAGGTGTGCCGCCCAACGTGCCGCATCAGAGCCGTCCCTCTTGTTATTTTATAAGGTCAGCTCAATTATATGGACACCACAGGTAATTATTCAATTGGCAAACTTAATAAACACTGGAGGGGATGCTCCTGTCAGCTCCAAGTGGGGACTTTGTCACTTGCAATTCAAATTATGGACCTGACTCAGAGGTACAAGTCACTGAAAATAGACGACAGGTAATGATCTATTGCTTAAGAGAGGCCACCGGAGTGAAATAGAAAGATAGAAGCAGCTCGTAGGGGAGTTGAGAAAGGGAGGGGCCTTATTTAGCAACTTCTATTTCCACATTCGCATTGAAAACAAAGGGAAGAACAAAAGAAAAGTACCTCTTGAATTACTGAGGGAGCTGGCACACTTGTTTTCTGTGCTCTGTGTTGGAATAAAAGATTTGTCTGCGAATAATTTATTCCAGTACTCCCTTTGCCATTTCCCTCTCCTTCCCCTAGTGATATACAGAGGCTTTTTTGTGGTGGAATTCCAAATGATAAATACTGCACATTTATAAAAAGTTGAGAGGGGATATTTAGAACACAGGAAGATACTGCATAAGGCCTGATGCTTTATTCACATCCCTGTGGGAGCCAGGGGTATCCAGGGATACGTTATGTAAAACTGGTCAAAGCCATGCTAATGTGATTTTGAATGCATGACTTCATCATCTGTGTGTACCACAGGTATTGCAGCACGGGTCGCACAGAATCATGTGGCACCAGGAGCCACAGGCCCATGACTGTATCCAATAAATAATTCTAAAATGATAGCCTGTAATGCTATGCCATGCTATTCATTACATCTATGACAGAAGCCAGATTCACATTTAAAAACCCTCCAGCAGACTGCGCAGCTGCATGGGAAAAAGGGACAAAAAAAGGAGAAAAGCTGATTTTGTGAACATGAACAATCTGTGATCAACCAGAATCTGGTGACAAGCAATTAAAATTTGTCTACTTACTCACACATTTTTCTACTACTCTATCCTTTAATAGTCTTGCTATTTGAGAGCTTAATGTTTGGTTGGATAATGCTTGTGGGAATGGACTTGTCACCAAAGGGGATGCTGTTGAAATGATGCATGTGGGTGTACATTTTGGTGTATTGCTGTCATCGCCTAGAGCAAGAGACAAGAATATCAGAATAAAGAAAAGACCCGGAACATTTTATTTTTCTTGTTTCAAGACTGATGCATACCCCTCCAGAAAAGGAGTAATGACGCATCCACAAAAAGAGGAACTCACCACACACATACCAATCTATATGATGTTACTCATGACATTTCTGAGATAGAGTAACCACTAAGCCATAGTGAATTGACTGAGCTATAGACAGGATTATGTTGTCCCCTGTTATAAATCCTTAAAAGATTCAAATGATTATTGTTGTTGTGCTGTGTCTCTCTCATCTCTCTCTTTTCACGTCATTTGAGAAACAAACTGTTGCACCTGGTGTTTCAGTGCGAGGCTGCGGAGCCCTTGAAAAAGATCTGATCTGATAGAGGAGCTAAACTGGAGAGAGAAAGTAAATGACCCGGTGAAAGTTTATGAGGCGTCCCTACATCCATAGCCACGGCGAACCAGGAATCCCGCCCAGATGAGGAATCACTCAATAAGATACAGGAAGCTCCGTGGACCGGAAGCTGCGATGGGCTGCTTTGAGGCATGCTAAAACGATAATAGTCTGTTAAAGCAGCAGGGTAGAGAAATGGAGGGAGGATGAGATGAGATGTCAGACATTATCAATAGAGATTTGTGTGACACGCTGCAATATGACTCCATTGTCCTCTGGTGAAATCCACAATGAAGACACGAAGATCTACTTATGAATGGAGGGTGAAAAAGGGAAATGGTCGATAATAAATGTAGACAGTGCTGTAGTTTCATATCACAGCACGTTATGTTACAACACTAGGTGGAGTGGTTGTAGTGGTCATCAGTTTGTTGGGGCAGCAGCGGCAGCAGCCTACTGGATAGAGAAGTGAGCTTGTCACAAGGTCACTGGTTTGAATCCTGGCTGGGAAAAAAAATCTGGGTAGGGGAGGAGAGTAAGAAGCGCTCTCAGCTGCCTCAACAACTGCCACTTAAGTGCCCTTGATAAAGAAGTGCCCTTGATCAAGGTACCTAAAGCCCCAACTGCTTCACTGAAGCTGTACAAGACTGTAGTTTTACTGCGATCTCACATGCGACTGTAACTCTCCCTACCTGAAACTACTCCCACTAGGCCATTGCTGTAAATAATTGTTTTTTTCGCAACTTGTCTGGTTAAATCACAGTTAAAAAAAATCATAATACAGTGCTCTGATTGTTGTAGATGTATATAGATATATATGTGTACAATCCAGCAAAAGTGCAGCTTGTTGTAGTACTGTCCATGATGCTGAAGCTCATGATTCTAGCTCTTCTCATTGGGCTACATATATGATTGAAATTCTGTTGGTATTTTTCTCCCCAAGGAATAGGTCAGGAAAGCTCTCATCATCTTACTGAATCAAGCAACAATGTTTTTTGTTTTTCATTTACTATACATCTGAGCTGTGCGCATCCTTGTGCGGAAGAATCATTGTGTCCGAGGGGACTCTATGTGTAAAGTCCAAGCTGTATCTTGATATTTAAGCCTATATTCTGTATAGTCTATTAAATCTAGATGTCCACACAGCTAACATGCACAACTTTGCAATATCTTAGACACTCCATGATATGAAATGATTGGCCTTTTAAATAAAAAAAAAAGACTCAAGGCAATCAAATGAGATATACAGAGCAATGTCCTGGGATTAATAGAAACTTTGCTCATCTAACTTTCATGTTGCCTGCCACACCTTTAGATTTTTCATCTGGTGGCACCTCTTTAAATATTCATGACATGACCCTTTGTCACAAGCATCAGGAAACCCCTTGTGATTCCTCTCTCTTTTTGTTCTGTGTGCAGAGACTATTCATTTTCCCTTGATAATAACAAATGACTGCATGGTTTTCATGTCTGAACTCCCTCTTACTGGCACCATAGTTTTCCTGTGTTTTTTATACTGAGACCAGAAACCACAGTATAATGAAGATTTAGGCATTCATGATAATGATCACAAATTCATGGTGAATTATTTCATATTCATGAAGTATTATTGAATGGTTACATAACAATTGATTGATGATTAGTTAGGTGAATTCTAAATGAAATGGCAATAAAACGCAGACAAAATAAAGTCTACATAGACACACAACTGAAAAAAAAACATCTGTCAAGTCTGTCATTATTTGAACAGATTGAACAAACTAATGAAGAACATTATAATAAGGACCCAAATAATCTTCATTTATGTTTAAAAACCACTTTACTAAGCATTGAAAATATCAGTTGCAAGTTTATAATAGAGGCCCACACAATGCTTATTTATGTTTTACAAATCATTTGTTAATAATTTATCTAGTAGTAACACATTACTAATAAACTGTTAACTAAAGTAATCACAAAATATTAATTAAGTTCTTAACAGTTATGATATCACAATGACTAATTGATTTTTAACACGTCATTAATGATTAAATAACCTTTACTATATAATTTACTAATTAGTAAACTATGTATGACATTAAGTAATCATGAATAAGTTGTTAGTTCACAATTAAATGATCATTAACAAATGTTACATAATGATTAATTCACCTATTAGAAATGATAGTGAAGTGTTATGATAAAGTGTGACCAGATAAAGTGTGACCAGATGGGATCATACATCTTTCCTCACAGAC
The DNA here is from genome assembly GCF_046629955.1 of Centroberyx affinis. Lineage (NCBI taxonomy): Eukaryota > Metazoa > Chordata > Actinopteri > Beryciformes > Berycidae > Centroberyx > Centroberyx affinis. The sequence goes on along the minus strand of NW_027282533.1, from coordinate 9,438 downwards.
GCAAGCAAGTACAGTGCCTCAAGGTGAATGGAGGAGGACTTTGCATGTACCAAACTGTCAGTTTGTGTGTTTCTTTTTTACACAGAGAAATTACAATCATTTGGAGTAAATTGCAGCAGTAATTGCAGGTAACATCAGTGATTTCACATCCCGCCCCTAATTGAGGGCTGGTGCACGTCAGAATTCAATCAACATCCCTATTCTTCCCTCAATCCTTCTGCTCAAGGACTTTTAACCAGATAATTGCAGCCTCATCTACAATGATGTGTTTTTTTTTTGTCATCTCATCAGTTAAGCGCTGCATCGTTTGTACAGAGGTTAGCGTGTCACTCTGATGCTGTGCAAGCAATATTCACCCTTTAATGGAGAGAGTGAATTTGACATTTTGTTCTCATTGTGACGTGATGTTCATGTCATGATAATTGTGCAGAGAGTAATTATGCTTCAACCTCTGTTGTGGGAATGCCCCTCTGTCGATGCTGGCGGTTCTGGACAGCAAAGCTAACCGTACCACTAGCTTTATCTCCATGAATCACTGCTGTATAACAACAGAGTGATAAGAAGGCAGAACAGTCTCGGTTTCAGTAACCCCCGGTTTCCTCGCCACATTGGTTCAGTCTGAGGCTGCACGGAATCAGTTATGTGCTCCTATTCCTGATTCCTGACAGCTTCTTTGCTCTGTGCTCCCATTTCACAGGTGGTCTCCGCTACAGCAGGGGCTGTGTTTGTTTTATATGAACTCACTGTTAACCCTGCTCACCACAAATCATGTTGAAAGAGGAGCGAGAGAGTAGAATAAACCTCCATCATGGTGGGGGAAAGTACCTTTTAAGATCCGTCAAAGCCTGTGCTAATAGGGGTGATCCATCCTGGGCTTTCAAAATGTCACATCCCAGCCTCATTCATTTGCATAACCTCTAAAGCGTCCCAGAGAGCGTGGGGTGCATTGATTTAGCCAGTGTCTCGGGAGATGCTCCTGGTGTTGACACAGTCGTCTAAGTGAGTGCTACTATGGCACTCCTTAATCCACTAAACTGAGTAGCGCAGATGTACTCTGCTGCAGTTTTACAGCCTCATCATTCCCACACACACACCGCACTCCTTAATCTGCTGACTCCTCCTGGGTAAATATCATTATTTGATCTCTGATAAATCATGAAATGTCTAGTATGAGGCCGCTGAAATGTCCAGTGGGCCTATATTCTGGACAGGGTTCAAGGCCAAGGATCTATGTTTTCCAAATTGAAGAGGAGAGCTATAAGAGAGTGGCATGAAACACCGTGATTGACTTTTGAAACCTATAGAAAAGCAATAAAACCAAAGGGGGACTGAAGATATACAGTTACAAGTGCTGAACAGTGCTAAACACATCCTCCTCTCCACTCTTTTCCCTATCTTTATTGGTGTGGTGAATGAGCCAGGGGCGGTCCAGATGGTCAACAAGGCACACCTGCATCTAATTAACCTCTCTCTCTCCCTCTCCCTCTCTCTCTCTCTCTCCCTCCCTGGCAGAGTCACCTATGGACTGATCTAGGGATGCATGTTCATATGCCTGGCCTGCAAATGCTATTGCTTCACACCCGATAAAAGTCGGATATTTTCTCTTTTTTTTTTAAACAATATATTTATTGAGTTTTTCTTTTTTTCCCACAAAGAAAAGATACAAGGCAATCAATACAAACAGCATCAGACATTTACGGATATTTTCTCTTTAGTTGGAACGGCAAAAAAACACATGGAATCTGATCTTTCAAGAGAAGATTTCAATCTTTGCAGGTGGTTTGAAATTTGATTCAAATCATATCTCTGAAAATGCCACTCAGCCTGACCACTCGGATTGTATTTTAAGTGTTTTGTTTCCATAACTACCCACACAAAACATATTTGACGTCACACACGGTGCAACAAGAAGAACAGAGAGCAAGAAACATGGAGGAGAGGGAGCAAGGGAATATATGAAGAGGTTTCATTCCTCTTCTCACGATTGCGTTCTGCTCCACGACTAAAAAATGCATCATAAAAAAAGTCGGAATATGCAATGATCAAAACTTCCATGTCACTCGCTTGTTGCAGCACCCAGAGTTGTTGAACATAAAATGTGGCTGTAGTCAGCTGCCTGGTTCGTTACTATGACAACCAATGTTGTAATGACAGAAAATGATTATACAGTCTGAACACTTAAATCCGGCCTGGTCACTTGTAAATTACAAAGTGGACAGCCAGCCTTTAAGATCAGATTTGAAGAACAAATCAGATTTGCCTGCTGTCTGGATGTGGCATTAGACTTAACTGCACAAAGGGAGCAAATGAGTTATCTGAAAAATAAAATACATACATAAGAATTAAAGCTCCTAAGGAATTGGAAAATGTATGAAGTAAAAGTTAAATATAACTCTTTTCTCTTTCCACCCTCTCGGTAAACAGCAAAGAAGATTAAACTCTCTTCTATTGTTGGAACGTCAGCTGCCACCAGAATTATATGTGCTTTTAAAAATGTATATTTTTCATAATGAACATCACACACTATGGATGGTATGGTAAGATAATAGACTGGCTAAGTGCAGTATAGAGAGGCAAGAGGAATGATGGCAAGTGAACTGGAGTTAATTTGTACAGTCTGAGACAGCGAGCCATCAAGGCATCATTTATCACCACCTCCATCTCCCAAGTTATTAATCCCTTAAGGCATTGTTTCCACAGATAGCGATCACTACGACAAGAGTCTGGCCAAAGGAAATTAGAAAGGACGTGGTGGTGGAAAGTTCAGTAAGTAGCTCTGACCCACTGGCTCCTGTTTTCACTGCTGTGTGAAAACCTCATAAATCTAGTTTGGGTGTTTTTCATATCTTTTACTTGAATTGAAAGTAAAGGGTTCCTGTATTTGCACCGTAAGTTTCATGGCTAAAGGAACCAGTGAAACCCATTCAAAATGTGTAAATTCAGAAATGTGTAGTCGTCAGTGTGAAATAAGGTGGTTAATTTTTTAAAGGTTGACCTTTTGGACGTATTTGGTTTTCATTGTATCATCATAGTAGGTTGTCTCTCAGTCCCTGCACCAGGCATCTGACAAAATGTAAAATTATGACGACAAATCATAAATAAACCTTCGGATACAGATGCAGAGCTGCAGATTTAGTTGTAAGTTGGTCCTGCAGAGGCAAGGTGACAAAAGGTTTCTTTCACATCTTTGATTTCATTTTTAGTTATTTACAGACAGTTTGCAGATGTTTGTAGTAGGTGTAGTTTCATTTTTATTTCATTTTTTTCAAATTTATAAAAGATAATTACAAATATAATCATATTTAACATTTTTAGTTCATTTTATTTAGGGATAGTTCAAGATTATGTATTTGAAGGCCTGCCAAGTTGAATGTGATGCAAGCAGCAAGTATCCTATGAACCCCCCCCGCAAAAAAAAACGATCCATAGCGTCCATGGAGATTAGATGTAGATTTAAATTTAATTAAATTCCTTGACCAAAAGAGTAAAATAATTATTCTTCAGGTAATTTTGGAGATTTTGAGATTCATGTTTTTCTCTGTGTTTATTTTTGTCTAAGTTTTATTAGAATTAACTCTAACAACCTTGTTTTCAAACACTGTATGTTATCTCAGCATACCAAACAGCCATTAATACTTTTGACAATGAACCACCAAACAATGCATTCTGCATGAGCTCAGTCCACAAGACAATAAATCATTAGCATGCGTGATGGCGATGTATTATATTGAAAAGTAAAAGAGCGCCGTACTTCATATGCTTGGGGCGCGGAATCGATTGGGAGCTGCAACATCAGCCGGAGTGTGTGAGAGAGAGCGGAGAGGCTGAGCATGATTCATGGGAGGGAGGTTTAGGTATGATGATGAAAATCGATAAAGATTAATAAATGAGAAACAACTGGGTAGATTATAGAGGTTATTAGGATATGAAAGAGACTGACTGGCTTTATCCTTTCAATTGACATGGGAGTACAAGCAGGAGACGAAACCAAGAACACACCTTAATGTGGTAATGCAGGGCTGCATTTTGCTGTACAGTAGGTTGTATTCTGCCTCTGAAATACAATAGGGGGTGGACATAGCCTCAAGGTTAGCGATGCAGGATTGTGAGCGGAAGGTCACCAGATTGAACCTCTCTGGGTTCAATCTGGGTGCCCCCCCCTCCACACACACACACACACACACACACACACACACACACACACACACACACACACACACACACACACACCAACTACTGATTAGGAGCCCTTGAGCAAGGTCTTCAACCCCCAACTGTTCCAGTGCATCTACTCAGTGGCCAACAGTAAAAGACTGGTCATCTCCCCAGGTGTAAATGTGTGTCTAACTGAATGTGTGAGAAGCAGAGAAGCAGTGCTGGTAAAAAAAAAAGTACCTGCACTCAGTTTTCACTGGGTAAATAAAGGTAAACAAAACAAAACAAAACAAAACACAATAATATTAAACTGGCTGAAAGACTATTATATGAGTTATTTTGCAATCTTGCAGTGACCCGGCAGGTTTGAATTTGTTGAATATGCTACAGCACTGGTTAGTAGAAATACAATCATACACACAAACAATGCAAGGAAATTAAAAACCAGGAGCTGCTTTTGCCTTCTTTATCTTTAAGAAAACATACAGAAGCTGTCTGCAGATTAATTAAAACCTTAAATTGATTAGAATATGCCTGTGGAGGAATACTCACAAATAAATAGACAGCTGGTGCCTTTCAAGGAGATTCTCACGCTTTGACAAAAACAAACTCTCAGTTATTTAACAGACAGGTGAAAACAGAGATAGGGGGGAAAAAAAGAGAGCTAATCTTCATGCAACAGCCTTAAGAGGAGTTTTGGACGGGTTACACCAATGTTTTGCAGATGTGGCTGGAATCATAATCTTCCTGTTTACCGCACTGTGAGCTGGACAAATATGTGCTGGTGCTCGTATGACTATGATTTCAAAACTCCTGTCAGTCTCATCACTCATTGTTTCACTCGCAGAATTCATATTGGTAGGGAATGCCTAGTTAAATAAGGATTTGTGTCTGCATAAGACACCAGTAGCCAAAATTTTCACTGGTTTTCCCCAGTTTAGCACATGGTGATTGTAGTTGTTTGGATGTCGTAGATTTGGGGGAATAGATTGATGGTTTTATCTGGTTTGGCCTTTGCTCTGATGGTAAAGGTATGGTTAAGTATTTTCCACCTTGATAAATTATAGAATCTATTTTGAGGTGTAGAGATTTTTGCTCTGATGGTTAAGGTATGGTTAAGTATTTTCCACCTTGATAAATAATAGAATCTATTTTGAGGTGTAGATAGGATATGCTAGCCTTTATACTGTATATAAAAAACCTTGAGTTAATTGTTGAAAAGACCATGGTCCTCCATAGTGATTGTGAATCTGTAGTATGGAGTAAATCACACAGCAGGAAAAAAAAAAGAAAAAGAAAAACAGGCTTGAATCAATACTGTGAGGAGTGGTCCTCAATGAAACTGGCACTAACCCATTCTGAGGCCAGGCAGAACTCATATCATTTAACAACACTCATTTAATTTAGCACAATTACAGCAGCCGTATAGGGACAGTATGGCTGGCCACCCACCAATACTGCCTATTACTCAGATCCCTTTTTTTTTTTATTGTCGCCTATTGTATTACCCTGAGGTGAGGACATGTATTTCATGAAACCTGGATTGTCAAGGGATTGGGGAGGGGTTACAGCTTTACCATAAAAAGAATGACCAGTTGCTTTGATGGAATTGCAGAGGCCGTGCACAGCTGGCTGTGGAGGATGGAGTGGCTGGTGGGGTGAGGAGGCCGGGCTGGAGCAGGGGAGAGAGAGCTGAGAGCAGACCTGCCTGTTCAGAGCGCTCCATCTGTTCCCTTCCTCAAGTCTGATGGGCAGGGATCCCCGTGCCAGGAGCCTGCTGGCTGCATCTTCCACCAGCGATACACAAGCACATATGCCCGTAGACGCACACACACACACACACACACTCAACAGCTGTAATTGAAACTCACACTCAGGGTGGAGGAGATACAGCATTTCAGAGAATATGAGAGGCTCATTTTTCTCCCAGTCCATCTTCCTCTTGTCCTTGACCTCGTGAACTCAGCACCAGCGGTACTATAGTGATGCTGCACTGTAGCCACCGTTCAGTCGTTCACCAGACAAGGGAACAACCGCGCTCTTTTCATCCAGCTTTACCATGGCGCTCAGTGCTAATTTACCCACATGAGTAAGGTTGAGACAATTTAAAGATGACATGAGAAACTCTGTTTGTCATTCCTTGTGGAGAGAACAGCATTTCAGTCAGCGGCTAAGAGGATTTGTCCCAGCGAGGTGCCTCTGCTGCGAGTTTTAAATCACTGTTGACAACAGAGTTTCTCCCAGGATTAGCTCTCCAGTTTCATTACGTTTGCCCCGATAGCATCTCCCACAGAGTTGATAGAAGGTGCCTTATTATTTTACACTAAAAATGTTTCCCTTCTCGCCAGACTGAAATTAATTTAGAGTTGAAAGAGACTCGTATTGCGCCAACATAGGACACAGCTGCATATTCCCTTTTGAAGCTAAGTGATTAAACGTTCCTTTTTAACTTTCTTGTCAATAAGTACGGCTTCTTTGTAGATTTGATGTCTTGTATTTCAAAAGCACATGCTGTGTGGGTGGATACCTTTGTGTTTATGACTGCATGTGTGAAAGATACATCGAAAGATACATATCAACTGCTTGACAGTGTTACTTCAGCTTGGTAGAATTAATTTGAGAGCCTTTATGAGAGTGGAGCACTATTTGTCCTTCTACTTTTTGTGGGCTTGCTCTAATCAGTTGGCACGTTGTTGTTTGCATAAGTAGTCTGGATGACACGTGAAAGAAGTGTGTGACTGAACCTGTGTGTGTGTGTGTGTGTGTGTGTGCCGATATGTGCATGTGCGTAGTAAAATATGATTACAGTTATAATTGTGTGAAAGAGAGAGAGAGAGCTCCACAAATCATCTTTGTTACCTCCCAGTATAATTGGCACATGCACTATATAATAGGCTACAGGGCAAATGGTCTATGGTGCAACAGTCTGAGGAAGTCAGGTATGTAAAGAATTCACTAACGCAGTGGTCCAGCCTTTTAACCATTTTGTAATTCACAGATTCAAATCTCATTTGTGGGCTGTAATAGCAAAGACGTCCTGTCATAGTGTGACGGGGAATTGCCCAGCTCACTTTGACCAACTCATGCTTGATAGTGCATTATCATTAGTGGGAAACCGCAGATTAATATTTCATTAGGACTGTGGCTTTGCTGGGGCTTCCAGGCATACCAGGTGATATGTTATTCTCTGCTTCACACCGATTACTCTCTCCCAGGCAGAGCCAGGATACAAGAGCTCTTATTATGATGGACAGACCAGTGGTGCAAGGTGTTCAGGAAAAGAGAGAGATATCCCTATTTAACGGTGAGTAAGCATGGCCAGCTAAAGTGGTGTATCATCACTTTTCAGGGTATGGCCATAACAAACTATTATGGCGAGGCTGGAGAACCAATCTTATTGGGCCCCTTTTCATGGACAGTGGGAGTGGTTAACTCCCTTGGGATTCAAATTTGTAGAAAAACAACTGTACAAAGTATTAGAGGATACTAACTTAGTGACTTGGCATATAAAGTATGATAAAATATTGACTAAAGAATAATCCAAGAAAACTGGAGACTCCTGTGTTTCAAGGAAATAGAAAATCCTGCCAATCCTTCCGACATGCTTAAAGGCATACTGAGTAGGATTTTGCTGGTTGTGGCTTGTAAACACAACTTTCAAATTAGCAAAAAAATCACGTTGGCCCATTAGTGTTTTTTCTGTCAGACAGGTAGATTTTCTACTACAAAAAAGCTACGCTAACAACGGTACCTCTGCACACGACACACACTAGCCCTGACCAGAACTCCGGTTGCTTTGTATTAGAGTTCAGGATCACTACCGTAGCCAGGGTGGCTTTTAGCTATAAAATGATTTAGAAGTGTTTTTTGTTGCAGGTGTAGGCTACACACCCACTGCCAAAAGGTTGATGCCCAGAAATGTCCCAAACATTCAGAAATAAGAAAATCCAGGCACAAAGCAGACTCTCTGCAGACACAGATGCTGTCAGACTACCAATAATAATGATTGAGTAGGATAATTTTTGGATGAGTTTATACTATTTCAAGGGGGGAAATCCTGCTCAGTATGCCTTTAACATCATGACAAGCAAACAAAAACACAATATACATGTTTAGATTTGGTTTACTAAAATACATTTGGATGGGAATCTACTGGAATCTACTATCATGTTATTTTCCTGATTTTTTTTCTGCTTCTCTTTGTTGTTCTCTAGTGATCATTTGAGCTATTACATATTCTAGCATTAAACACTACAACACTGGAAGTTTCAATCCCATGAGTGGGATTTTAGAGTTCAAGGGACAACAGCAAAATCCATCAAACCTCGTCCACAGAGTTAAAAAAACACTAATGGGCCAACGTGATTTTTTTGCTACTTTGAGTTTTACAAGCCACTGGTTACTTCACAATGGAAGAAACTGAAGTAGGCAAAGTTAACTTTCTTTTGTACACAATGTCCATCACTACATTTTCACTCCAGAGACTACAGTCTGGACCTAAATCCAAACCAAACAAGCCGTACTTCACAGAAAAAAGCATCAGGAATGTTAACTCTCTGTTGTATATCTCACACAAATATACAGATGGGGCTTTGTAACATCTGACTTGTACAAACCTTGATTGATAAAAAATCTTCCTGATGAAATAACAAGCACAGATCCTGTACAAATCCACGGCGCGTGTTCAATTCTATGCACTGAAGCACTGCGACACGGTTGAATGACCTAATTCTACTAAGGTTAAATACCACAAGGTAACGTTAAAGGCACCTACCATTTACTGTAAGTCTGTATGGGAAACACTGCATCGCACAGTCAAAAACGCCCTCTAGAGGCCATCTGACGAAGCGCATCATCTCACTAAGCGTTACCTGACTGACTGACTGACTGACTGACTATTTTGTTTATTTAGGGAATCAAGGATTTTAAAAAGAAGACTGTTGATTTTTCAATTGAGGCACGTAATGCTGATTTTTGTTGAAAAAGAGTAGGCTAAAGACTGTCACTACCTACAGAGAAGAACTTTAATCACACGAGAAAAGGTGATTTCTCTCAATTTAGATTGGATTAGATCGGATTGAACTAGACTATTGTTTGTTTGTTAAATAAAGCTTTCATTGCAACACATTTTTTTCTGATGTCGCTACTCAGATGTCACTTTGCACTTGTTTACAGAAAAGCAATCGTGTACTTACTTGACTTTACTGGCGAGAACTTGCATCTACACACGATGCAGACAATAAATGTAGTTTTACATTGATGGCACTAGAGGGAGCCCTCTTC
>NW_027282532.1:27500-29418 GCF_046629955.1 Centroberyx affinis | reverse complement strand
TTTCTTTTTACTCTTTCTCCATTTTATCTTGCTCTACCTTTTTCCAATGTGTTTGGTCTTTTGCTTTCTCTTTCTTTCTTTTTTATCTCTATATTCTCTCTCTCTCTCTCTCTCTCTCTCTCTCTTCATTCTCTGTGTGCTGACTCTACCAACTTCTCCCCAACCTCCATCCATCCGTCTTCTCATCCCTTATTCCCACTAGAGAGGGAGAGAGAGGTAGAGTGAGGTAGAGTGAGGGTTAACGAGGTGAATGCTGCGTCTCCATGGTAACCTGTTGAGTGGCGGTTCGTTAGCAGAAGTCATGTGACTGTAAAGAGAGATGTTTGAATCTGACTCACACACACACACGCACACACACTCACACACACACACACACACACACACACACACACACACACACACACACATAGACACACACACACTCACACACACACACACACACTCACACACACACACTCACACTCACACACACACACACTCGCCCCTCCCTCCCTGCTGAGGGATTAAACGAGTTGAAAGAAAAGAAACAAAGTGAGGAAGGAAGGGAAACAGTTCTTTCATTCCATCCTTCCTTCCCTCCTTCCTTCCTTCCTTCCCTCCTTCCCTCCTTCCTTCCTTCCTTCCCTCCTTCCTTCCTTCCTTCCTTCCCTCCTTCCTTCCTTCCCTCCTTCCTTCCTTCCTTCCCTCCTTCCCTTCTTCCTTCCCTCCTTCCATCTTTCCCTTCTTCCTTCCCTCCTTCCTTCCTTCCTTCCCTCCTTCCTTCCTTCCCTTCTTCCTTCCCTCCTTCCTTCCTTCTTACCCTCTTTCCTTCCTTCCCTCCTTCCTTCCTTCCTTCCCTCCTTTTTTCCTTCCCTCCTTCCATCCTTACCTTCTTCCCTCCTTCCTTCCCTTCTTCCTTCCTTCCCTCCTTCCCTTCTTCCTTCCTTCCCTCCCTCCTTCCTTCCTTCCTTCCCTCCTTCCTTCCCTCCTTCCCTCCTTCCAACCTTCCCACCTTCCATCCTTCCCTTCTTCCTTCCTTCCCTTCTTCCTTCCTTCCCTCCTTCCTTCCCTCCTTCCCTTCTTTCTTCCTTCCCTCCTTCCCTCCTTCCCTTCTTCCTTCCTTCCCTCCTTCCCTTCTTCCTTCCTTCCCTCCCTCCTTCCTTCTTCCTTCCCTCCTTCTTTCCCTCCTTCCCTCCTTCCATCCTTCCCACCTTCCATCCCTTCCCTTCTTCCTTCCTTCCCTTCTTCCTTCCTTCCCTCCTTCCCTTCTTTCTTCCTTCCTCCTTCCCTCCTTCCCTTCTTCCTTCCTTCCCTTCTTCCATCCTTCCTTCCTTCCTTCCTTCCCTCCTTCCTTCCTTCCTTCTCTCCTTCCTTCCTTCCTTCCTTCCCTCCCAGTCTAAAGTCTCCAGTTGCATTTTGTACTTGATGTTCACTCAGCTGGTGATTCTGATATTCCCAGCAGCATCTGAAGGCGCCTCCCCCCCCCCCCCCCCCAAAGGTCAAAGGTCAAAGGTCGCCGGTTCAAACCCGGACTGCTGAGAAAGACAGAAAGACCGACATGATCACAACACACCTCCAAAATCCTGCAGGGGGCTCTGCTAACCTTTAGCACACACACACACACACAAACACACACACACATACACACACACACACACACACACACACACACACACACACACACACACACACACACACACACACACACACATACACACACACACACACACACACACACACACACACACACACACCACAGGCCGTGTCCTGGAAGGAAGCAGCTCTCCACCCAGAGCCAAGCCCAGAATAACCTGCTGGATAATTATAGACACACACACACACACACACACACACACACACACACACTGGTCATTGTCTCATCCTGTCCTGAAACAAAGGACTCTCTCTCTCTGCAGTGTGAACTTACATAACACACTCG
>NW_027282532.1:5000-20000 GCF_046629955.1 Centroberyx affinis | reverse complement strand
CCGTAGCTTCCCTCGCTGTACTGAGAGGTTGTAGACGCCTAATACCTGTGAATCTGTAACAAGGACTCAACACGTAACGGACGGCCATGTTATGCTACTAAGTCAGAGATCTCACTTTGTTACGAAAATGAGTATAATTTTGTGCCTTAACATGTATTTTCTAATGATTTTTTGCATAATTTGTTGTGTAGATGTGTTTGTGTGTGACACTGTAGCGGTCGTGTGTCGGCCTGTTGTGTGGCGATCTGGACGCCGTGTCTTCCGTAACGTTGTGGTGATGTTCGGTCCGGTGCAGGTGCGGTGGCTGCTAAAGTTCGAAGGCACGAGCTGCGGGTCCATCCTTACCAAAGGGTCGTGACCGCGGACCGAGGTTAGTCCGGCTCCGCTGCTCTGTGTTTCCACGGCTGCTTTTCCCAAAAACCGGTCCGACACCGGGTCCGAGTCCGTTCGGCGGACCGGAGGTTTTCAAACCGACGGTCCGTTCGCTCGGTTGCGCTTTAGTCGCATTCGCCCTTTGGCTCAGTTACGTTTCGTACGGCGATACTTCAGTTGAACCTTAATTTACCAACCAAAGTCACGTGGGAGCTTCTTCTCCTTCAGTGGGCAGACATTTGGTGCAGCAAAGACTTTCTTTGCTTTTTTGTAAACCAACATGAAGCATCATGGGAAAGCCTGATCCACCCAACAGATCCACAGCGCTCCCTGACGCTCCCTGACCACGCCAAACGAAGCTCCGGGGTTTGGAAGCGTAGCGAGAACTCTCAACAAGTTCTCGTCCTGGTTGCTGTCTTCTCAGCCAGCTGAGGGGGAAACTGAGCCGGGGTTTGAAATAAAGATCTGAACCAGCTAGGAAACGGACTCAGTCTGCAGATGGTTTTGGGAAACGCAGCCCAGATGTGTGATGCCTGCTGGTTAAAGCTCTGTTCAGCCCAGGACAGGATGTGGTCCTCCTCCTGCAGACCGCACCCACATCCCACCAGAACTCCGCTTTCTTGAACGGGAACGGTCATGTTTGTCTTCGCCTTGTTCTCTGATGACCACAACAGAATAATGATGCTTTTGCTGTTTAGGTAGAAACACAAACACTCAGCTGTGTTTAGAGATCCTGCTGCGTTCTGCTCCCTTATTTTGAGGACTTCATGGATCCGCCATGATGTTGATGACAAATAATGGACCGACCCTTTAAGTAGAAATGATTCGTTGTTTAGCTTCCCCCTCTGATCAGCAAGAAGGCGACTTTTTATTGCCAATCCACTTTAAGTCTTAAAATACTCAAGTTCTCAGCTCCCTGTCAGTGATGTCATGTTAGCTAATGGTGTTTGTCCAAAATATTTATTTGTGTGCAGAAACCAAGTCTAGAAAAATCAGACAAGTTTTATATTTTACCATGAAGCGCCATCTCAGAAGTGGCTGTTAACTGGATTCCCTTTTATACGTATTTCTACACCAAAACGGTTGATTCCTTGTCAGAAGCCTCAACATCAGTGCTGTAATTGGCCTGCAGGCTGGATGTGGTGCTGGATCAGTCTCAGCACCACAGGAAGAAAACAATGACCAGTAGAAACTTTTATCCAGCGGAGACTTTAGTCCCGGATCCCGTCTGAAGTCCTCAGAGAAGCAGAACAGACGAGCGGAGGTCGCTCCAGAAAGAGAGTTAACGTTTCGTACAGTTTGATGTGGTTTGAGAGGGAAGCTGACGTTCTGCTGCTGATCAGAGTCTGGTCCTGCGGTCCTCAGACCCGACATCACAACTCACCTTCACACTCACATTTTAGGCTTTTATACGACTCTCTGGTCTGATCTGAGTGACTGACAGTGAGTCCAGTGGAATCTGCTTCAGTTCCTATTTAGAATAATGTGTTGTAGGATTTCTTCATACATACTAGACCTGATCACATCAGACCTGAATACTTTCACACTCATGTTCTAGGCTTTTATCAGAATTACTACAATGAGTCCAACAGTAGAATAAGATTCAGTTCTTGTTTAGTTTAATGTTTTTCCAATGAGGTGAATGTGTCAGATCTGACAACAATTATTATTATTATAATTATTAGTGATACATTTTTTATATTACAGTTTGATATATTATATTATCAGAATGGTAATAGAATTGGCTGCTGTTACATTACAGATATATTATCCATTACAACATAAGATGTGTTACTGCTGCTGAATCACATGGAAACATTACATACCTGACATACCGCACGTTATACAACAGGTTGTTTCAGCCAAGCAACCTGATTGGTCAGTCAGGCACTCCAATCATGCAGATTATTCCCATAATTTAGTGGTTGCTATGGTAACTCCTGTGGTAACCAAGGAGCTTGGTTTATGAACTTCTGAGGCTCTGCAAGGAAAATAAAAAGATAACAAGTGAAACAAATTGTGCAGGTGAGATAAAAAATAATCTACTGAAATCTCACCTAAATACACAAAACAGACAAAATGGAAGCAAAAAAATACAAAAATATGTGAGAATGAAATATAAGAAAAAACTGTGAAGACAGGAAAACAAAACAAAAAACAGTATATAATCAAAATATAGTGGATTAATTATATGGATACAGCTGGAGCCCTGATGAAAGATGTTAGCACGTTACTGTTTGAATATCAGAAACACATTGATCTTCCAACACACACACACACACACACACACACACACACACACACACACACACACACACACAGCAGGCTTCACTCTCCATCAGCAGGAATGTCGTTTTCCTCTCGAACCAAAACTTCTCTGAACTGAATCAGTCAGAACAAACATCATGTGAAGAATCTGAAGAAATGCGTATTTACACGAGGGGTTTTGTTACTAAAAGGTCAAACCTTAATACATATTGAACAAAAAACTAAGTAACGGATAGGTAACACTGACAAAATTAATGAAACAAAAATCTGATGAAATTGCACAAAGGCCTGAGCCGAACCCGCCGCGGCGAGACTTAACCCGCCCGCCGCTTAGATTAACAGATTTCACCCGTCTAAACTGACTGAACGACCTGTCGGTAACACCGTAACAGAGTTGACTGACAGGATTTATCTCTTCGGCGGCGGCGGGGTTAGGCGCCGCCCGGGGCGGGTGGCGTTCAGGCCCGACCGGGAAACCTGTGTGTTCGCTGCCGTCTGGCTGTGATGGAGGCAGGGGAGGACAGGTGGACAGGAGAGCGGAAACGTGAGGCTCTTTATCAGCAAATTACACTCAAAAAACCCGAGGAGACAGAATATATCGCTGTAGTCATGTGACAATCTTTGAACTCCAAGTGGATAAAGTGAAGAATGCATGGTGGTCAGCTAGTTTTCAGTTCCTGAAAAGTGGATATTTTGGAGATGCAAAGTTTTTACCTGACAGCAGCGATATGTTGTATTTTCTGTTGGAAAGTAACACAGATGTGTGGAAAACGGCACTTCTTCAAAATTGCAGTAGAAGCATGTATGGTCCCACATTGGATTTGGATTTGTCCAGACTGTTTCTAAGTTCCCTATAATTCCCCCAAAATGTTTAGTCCGTTAGCGTTGTAGTTGTAGTCTGTTGTCAGTCTGGTAAAGAAGCCACACCTTTCTTTTTTCTTTACATCTGTTGGATTTTGCTTCATTTGAAAAGAGATAGACTATGGCACAAATCTTATTTTGCACTGAGCTGAAGAAACAAGTGTTCATCTCCTCTGCCCCGGCCAGAAGGGCAGAAACTCCGACAAACCTCAGACGATGATATAAAATGAATAAATGTTTTATTCTAAGCTGCAGTCTTAACTGGACCACAGTGACGTGGCCTGAGGATTCTTGGGTCCACTTTATGGATGAGAAATTAGCGTGAATGCAAAAAAAATTATTCCACTTGAGACATTTTTTATGTTTTACTGTAAGCTTCTTTTTATTTTTTATTTTTTTTGTTGCAAAGAAAATAGTATTTACTTGTGGCTTCTTGAAATATATATACAAATATATATATTAAAAATTATAAAGCAGGAATGTATATGAAATGTCAGATTTTACTTGTATTTTGCAAAGAAATAGCCAGGATATTGTAGAGGGCTATTTGTAGGAAAGACATACAGTATATGCATCATAGCAGCTTTATAGTGCCACTTTAGAAATTTTCCTCTATTTTTGAATATATTTTAGGGCTTTATACAAAAGACAGGACCTTTCCAGTGTTTATATGCAAGTGCATTTTATATGAAGTCCTGTGAATTGTCCATAGTCTCTTTAAGCTGAGGGCTGCAGCTTTAGCATGCTCACTGCTTAAACCCTCCCATGGATAGTATGCTATTTAGTAAAAACACGTAGAGTTGCTTTGTATCATTACAGCAAAGATTTCCATGTTTGTTGTACATAGAAATGATTCTTTGAAAAGGCAATAAAAACTTCTATTGAGTAAAGAAAGCAACAAACGCTGTTTTGGCCCTAAATTTGTATTATTGTCCTCTTTATAACAACGCAGTCCTCTCCAATTTCTCTTGGTCCTTACTCTAAATTCACCTCTGCTTCAGTAATGAGACTTTAATATTCGCCTCCATCACTGCTGCTTCCTCTGCTCAGGCTCTCTGGTGCTAAACAGCAGTCAGGTCTTTGTATCTTCTGACTGTCCCGCATTTAATTTTCATTTCAACTTCTTCCTCCCTCTGCTGAGATCTGCTGTTCATTCCCCAGACCGCTTCTAACCATCAGACATTGTGTTCCTGCCGTTTCTATTTTCACATTTGATTTCCTCCTTATTACTAAAGCTGTCTTTGCAGGTCGGCCGTCTCTCATATAAATATAACATCATGCCGTCATGATTTTACCACATTCTGTTTCTGTTGATGAATATCTGACCTCTTGGATTCAGTCAGTCCACCAGAAGACTTCACCAAACACAGAGTCGCTCTTTCATCTCTGTCACCACAGTGTCTGCGACCGCAGGTTTGATTCCCAGAGTCGGCCATCTAGGAACAGTGTTATCTTTCAGAATGAATAAAGCACATTTTCTAGGCGAACGTAACATAAACGTAATGTAAAGTGTGACATTTAAGTTTTTATACTCTGCATCGATGTGGCGTAGCATGTGGTTAAAAACCCAAACACAGGGTGGCAGTGTTTAAAAGAAATCATATCGCACCAAAATGAAACATAGAAGAAGAGAGGAACAGGAAACAAATTGCGTATTTGGCAGAGACACTATTTTCATTAAAGTATAAAATGTGCTCAAAGCTTGGGACGCATTAAAATATTTTTCCTATCATAAGCTACAATGAAAAGATTGAGCAGCGCACATTTAACAACTGAAATTTGTCAGAAACTTGAAAAGTCCTGTTTTGATTTGAGTCTCTGAAGAACACACCACAGGATCACGCAAAGACGAGCCTCGATAAAATCCAACATGTTTGATTTAATCGTGACGTCGCCGACTGGGATCATAGGAGAGAGATTTGAGTCTTTCAGTCCCACACAACGATTACAACTGTGACTATACAGTGAGACCCTGAACTACCCTGGACTACCCCGAACTACCCCGGACTACCCCGGACTACCCCGAACTACCCCGGACTACCCTGGACTACCCCGGACTACCCCGGACTACCCCGAACTACCCCGAACTACCCCGGACTACCCTGGACTACCCCAAACTACCCCGGACTACCCCAAACTACCCAAACTACCCGAACTACCCTGGACTACCCAAACTACCCTGAACTACCCTGAACTACCTGAACTACCTGAACTACCCTGAACTACCCGAAACTACCCTGAACTACCCAAACTACCCGAACTACCCTGAACTACCCGAACTACCCTGAACTACCTGAACTACCCTGAACTACCCAAACTACCCTGAACTACCTGAACTACCCTGAACTACCCAAACTACCCGAACTACCTGAACTACCCTGAACTACCTGAACTATCCTGAACTGCCCGAACTACCCTGAACTATCTGGACTACCCTGAACTACCTGAACTACCCTTGACTACCCTGAACTATCCAGAACTACCCTGAACTACCCTGGACTACCTGAACTACCCTTGACTACCCTTAACTACCCTGAACTACCCTGAACTACCCTGAACTACCCTGGGCTACCCTGAACTACCCTTGACTACCCTGAACTATCCAGAACTACCCTGAACTACCCTGAACTACCCTGAACTACCCTGGACTACCCTGAACTACCCTGGACTACCCTGAACTACCCTGGGCTACCCTGAACTACCCTTGACTACCCTGAACTATCCAGAACTACCCTGAACTACCCTGAACTACCCTGAACTACCCTGGACTACCCTGAACTACCCTGGACTACCCTGAACTACCCTGGACTACTGCAGACTTTGCCTCTCAAATCGTTGCCAAATTGAATTGAAAAACATTGAATCTGTCCCCAGCGTAAGATGCATCTGATCTCAGACCAGCAGTGAACAGTTGGAAGGCTCAGATGGATCTGGTCCAGTGTGGTGACAGAGATGAACCTGGTTCCTCTGTTCTCTGGTTCCTCTGTTGGACGGGCCGGTTCTGTCACTCTGTTCTAATTAAAGCTCATATTGTCATCCTGCTGCCACTAGCTGGAACTAATCTCCTCTATCTTCTTTTTCCTTTTCCCCTTTTTTCCTTTCTCTCCCCTTTTCTGTTCCTCTCCTTCCTCTTTCTGTTCTGTCTTGTTTCCTAACCCGACCCAGCCACCGGCAACTAACCTCTGACCTCCTGACCTCTGACCTCTCAACTCCTCCTCCTCACCCAGTGATGTCACTCCACCGGCTGCTGCTCGCTCTCCTCTGCTTCTCTGGTTCTGCAGAAAGAACAAAGAGTGGGTTGGGGGTGGAAGGGGGGTGGAGAGGGTGGGGGTGTCTTCTCATCAGCTGACAAATGGACACTACAAAGGCTTGTCAGATATATACCGCTCCCCCTATGAACACACACACACACACACACTCACACACACTCACACACACACACAGGGAGAGGGGTTGACCATGACTGTAGACCTGCACTGAATCACTATAAAGCAATAAGGTCTGAAATCTCCCCACCCCCCGTCTCCTTCCCACAATCAGCCACCTTCTCCATGTGAATCCAACCCAGGCAACCACCAATCACAGTACACCACACTGCCCCCCCACCAACACCCCCCACCCCCCCACACACACACACAAACACCTCCTCCTCTCATAAGCCACCAGCCCTCCAGGAACCTGCTGAGGATGAAGACAAATACGAACCTGGACCCAAACACAATCACCAACTCCAGTCCCGCCCCTTCACCCAGGTGACCTTTGCCCTCTGTCAGACTCTGAATGTACACCAGCTCAGTCTGAAGCGGCTCTGTGGCAGCCGGCAGGTGTGACCCCTGACCCCCACTCACTTCTGGTAGGATCTGGAGCCTGAACCAGAACCAGGAGAGAGTCAAGGCTTTCTCCAGACTGCCGGGCCAAATCAGATTTTTGGCATATCGAGATTGGCGTCTGAACAGCAAAAACAGAACAGCAAAAAAACACACGGAAACCGATTCTTGCAAATCGGATTTAAGCCACATTTGTATGTAGTTTGAAATGTGATTCAAATCAGATTTCTACAGATGCGTCTCAGTCTGATGGTTTTCAAACTGTCCTTTACGTCACTCGCAACGCGACACGTGATGTTGGCGTCACATCCAGAGCGCCAGAAACCAAAATAGAGAATGCAAACAACTAGACAGTCACAAGATGATCCATCTCCATTCTGCACTTGCAGCTTTTTGTTTTGGTCCTGTATTTGAAAAACGTGGCATCAGTTACCGTACGTACACACGCGTAACTTAACGCTGCCTGAACACACAAATCTGACATAATTACTTGCAATTTTCCTGATTACATTACTTGCAGTCAGTCCTAAAGATCGTATTTGAGAAACAAATAGGATTTGCCTGCAGTCTGAACAAAGCCACAGAGTGTTTCATCATTAGGAAAGGGTAAAGTATTGGTTTTTAAAGTCCTGTCACCTGCCGTTGTATTTTTCCTGCCATGAAGGAAGATGTCAGCAGTCCACCGTTACTTTGAGGATGTAAAAGCCATGCTTGCCTATCTGCTGTACAAATGTATTGAAATTGTAGATAATTGTGTACAATGGGGAATGAGGACAGCAACTTCAGACATTTTTTTATTATTATTATGTGAGTGCTGATGCAGAGAAGAAATCTATATTTTTCCAAAACACTGACTTTTTATGCCTTTGAGTGATGTATAGTGAAATGAGCGATGAACAAAACCCTTTATGTCATGAATACAATCTTTACTTTCCTCGCAAGGACGGAGAAGCTGTTCCAAGACCAAAACAACCTTTCATTTAAAAATTCTAAGGGTTCAGAATTTAAAGCAGAGAGAGAATCAGAAGTGCCTTATTTTCCTCCTGGGTTTCTGATATCTGAATGTGTCATCAGCCTTGAAGCTGCAGACGGGCCGGGACACACAGCTCCGCTCAGCAGACAGCATTCAGCACTGCCAGCCGGTCAACAAGCCTTACACCGAGACAGAAGGAACACGAATGTCCTGCATGCCCTCGCTGCCTGCAACAGTCTATAGTCTGAAATCCATGAGAACGTTCTGTAATAACAGGTAGTTCTGTATGAGAGTCACTACAAATACAGTCAAATTTATCATTATTAGAGCAGTAGGCTTAAGCTGGTCTTCTTGTTAGTGTAACTTGAAGGATCAGTTCTGTGATTTAGTTCCTCTATATAAATCCTCTCTTCCTCCTGTAGCTGTTGGACCCACAGACAGTACTGTCTGTAGCTGTTGGACCCACAGACAGTACTGTCTGTAGCTGTTGGACCCACAGACAGTATTGTCAGTAGCTGTTGGACCCACAGACAGTACTGTCTGTAGCTGTTGGACCCACAGACAGTATTGTCTCCAGTCAGCTGTCAGTTGAAGCTCTGCTGCCTCTTGCTGCAACAAAGAGTCCAAACTGTTTGTCAGAATATTCCAGAAAAGAAAGAGTTTGTGAAAACGATCCGGAGAGCGACCAACGTATTTCTCTCCGCGGCCCGGAAAGCGGCGGCACCGACCGTTTCCCCTCGGAAAAATAGTTCTGTGGTTTCCTGATCAGTGAAAGTTTCCTTTCAACTCTGTGGGACACAAACGACTTTTCTGGAATATTCTGACAAACAGTTTGGACTCATTGTTGCTGCAAGAGGCAGCGGAGCTTCAACTGACAGCTGACTGGAGACAAGACTGTCTGTGGGTCCAACAGCTACAGACAATACTGTCTGTGGGTCCAACAGCTACAGACAGTACTGTCTGTGGGTCCAATAGCTACAGACAATACTGTCTGTGGGTCCAAGAACCACAGGAGGAAGAGAGGATTTATATAGAGGAACTAAATCACAGAACTGATCCTTTGAAGAAATAATGATCCAGTCTTTCAGACACATCAGAGTTTTTCTGGCCGGGTTTCCAGCAGGATTAGAGGAGACACTCGGTCTGTTAAAGAGAAACAGAATCTGCTGGGCGTCCCGGAAGCTCAGCGGTCCGAGGCTCAGACTGTGTAACCACAACGTCCCGGGTTCGAATCCGAACCTGGACCTTTGTCACATGTCACCCCCCCCCCTCCCTCTCCTGATCTGTCCTGTCTGTCTCTACTTTCAACTGTCAAATAAAGGCAAAAATGCCCAGAAAATAATCTTTAAAAAAAGAAGAAACAGAGTTTGCTCCTCAGACGTTAGCCGCAGTCTGTGTGTCCCGGCCTTCGCTGCTCCGTTTCCCTGCAGGTCTTTACTATGCAACAGATCGGCTCTGAGGGGGGGGGGGGGGGGGGGGGTTCAGCTTCCTGTCTTCCTGTCTGCTGTTTCTTTTAACCAATCTTCTGTTGCAGACATTATAAAAGTGTCAGTGATCACAGCTAGTGTTATTATTATTATGATTATCAACAGCGATCGTCTCTGAAGGTGAAGTCGGCTTCTCGTATCGTCTCTTTCGTCTGGAGATGAAAGAGCGTTTCCTGTGTGTGTGAGTGACAGCTGTCAGAGCCAATCAGAAAGCCGCCTCCAGCTTTTCATCTGATGCTATTTCCAGACTGTTCAGCTCGTTTGTGCGTTCCGAGGCAGCGAGCAGGATCTGCTGTTTGATTCGGAGACGGAGTGTAAATCAAAGAGTGTTCTGCTGTCAGACGCTCGGCTCGTTCTGTCAGCATCATTATCCAGACTGTGACTCTGTCTGAATTATTGCCTCTGAGAAGCCGGTTTGTGTATTTGCAGCCATTGTTACAAGTTTCTAATGTATTTTTCTATATTATTTTCTATGTGTGTGTAAATGAACTCATTAAATGACTTGTTTCCAGATTTGAACTACATAAATGACAAAACCAGCGCCATGGTGATGTGTTTTATTGGAGTTTATTGATCATTAAAGTGACTCCTTAAGCCTCACACACACACACACACACACACACACACACACACACACACACACACACACACACACACACAGCGCTCCAACATGAGGACATTTCTTTAGGTTCGGTGCAGCTTACAGTCAATATTCCAGTAAATGTTTCCCTTTAGGTAAATCAATTAAAGGATTGTCTGTTTTTATTCTCATTTATTTAACAGAATTAACACTGAGGTTCAAATCCACTGGCTGCTTTAATAAACTGCTGGCAAAATCAAAACACCACAGATATTAGTCAGTCCCATGTTTTAATAGTTGTACCCAGATGTCTCTGTGGAAGTGGACAGTAGCTTCTTGTTGTGGGGAAAGTGTCTCCTGTCATGTTGTACTCACAGCTGTCAGTCATTTAGCTGATGGAGCTGATCGATGGAAGCTCCGCCCCTTCTCCTTAAAAGAGGGACGAAAGCCGAGGCGAGCGGCCATGCTGAGCGCCAGAGATTTTCTTTTGCCGGTGCTCTGGGGTTGCTCGACTCTTCAGCGAGGGTGCTCTGAAATGTAGTGTGTCCCATTAATGTGCCGGTCGCCACAGTTTAATTTCTGCTGCAACACCCCCGACACACGTGCACACACACGCAGTGCGCACATACACACGTGCACACACACACACACGTGCACACACACGCAGTGCGCACATACGCAGTACCCGCTCTGCATTCTGTGAACAACACAAGGCGAGATATTCAGCTCATGGGATATAGATGTAAGGTTCACCAGCCTGCCTACGTAAACACACCTCTCTGAATATCAGAGTTCACAGTTATGCCACATAGGCTTGAACACAAGCAGCAAACAGAAACAGGTTTGTGCAGATTTCAGCCTCAGATCCTGAGATCACAAACTCATGCTGCCAGTCACCAACACCTCGACTCAACAGTGTTCTGTTCCTCCATAGATCTAATGTTATATGAATGAGCATCGCATAGAGATAACTATAAGGAGAATTTGTGCCTCAACCACCAAATGCATTAAATTCATAATAGGCAACAGAGATTAAAAAAAATAAAAAAAATCATGCACTTACCATTATGTGCAATTTAATTTTACAGTGCAACTAAGAGAGAAATTTTGTGGTAAACCAAAATATCGCGGGCAGGTGCAGGTCCCCTTCCTCATCTCCATCCTCTAACCCTTTTCTTGGTCCTGGTCAGTGACTAGCGTTGTGTCTACACCTTCATGAGACCTATACAGACCTATTACCACCTGTATCAGGTTCACAGTCACTCTCGTTTCCAGGTTTTGATTGAGTCTCCACATGTGGACTTTTATGGAGTAAAAAACGATCCATGGTAACTTAGCTAATGCTACAAAAATTGCGCTCTGGCCTCTGGCTAACAGGAAGTGGAAGGTCAAAAGTTCAGTGCGTGCTGCGCCCATTGGCCGAATCAGATCACCTGTGTTGGCTTTATGTTTTTTAGTCTAAAGAAATTCGGTTTGTTTTATTAATGTATTTATTCATTTTTCAAATTATAGTATTCACACATTAAAAATTAAAATTTCTAAATAAACCACAGAAATTTCTTGGGGGTGTTAGGGGGGTGCTATGGCTATCCTAGGGGCAGCTACAGCACCCCCAAGCCCCTCCCTGGCCCGCCTATGAGGCACACCCCTCAATGCTGCCCAGGATGTGGAGACCCTCCTGGTGGAATGGCCCTTAACATTAACACAGGCAGGCTCTTTGATCTGTGTGCCTGAGCGATGGCTTCCACAGTCCAGCAGGAAAGCCTCTGTGAAGACAAGGCCTGACCCTCCTGTGCCCGCTGAAGCAGACCGACAGCCCATCAGACTGGTGAAAGCTAGCTGTCACCTCCAAACACTGCTTAAGGACCCTGACTGGGCAGAGCAGCACCGCTCTCTCACTTGCTTCACCTTGCATGCGCCCACGATCGTATGCCGCTAGCTCAACACCCCGACTGGCATAGGAAGTAGACAGCGTCTTTGATAACAAGGAGGGGTGAGGCCACAGGACCACCCCGAACCATCAGAGTTCCAGCGCATGCATGCCTGACTCACAGACGGCATGAAGCTCACTCACCCGTTTTGCTGAAACTACGGCCAGCAGAAATGCTGTCTTAGCAGACAGCCATTTCAACTCCAACTGCCCCCCAGGCTCAAAGGGGGTTGGCAAAGTCCTTCAGGTCCCAACGGCAAATCCCATGACGGAACTCTCATCAACTGTGGGGGCTTCTGTCGCAGAGCCCCCTTTAAAAAACCACCAACAAGGCCGTGTGCTCCAACGGTCTGGTTCCCCGCTCCCACATGCCGAGCTGAGGTTGCAGCTACATACGCCTTCAGGGTCGAGACCGACCGGTTGCCCTCCAACAGGGACTGCAAGAACCTTCACACCATGGGCACGCTTCTGGTGTGATTCACCTGAATGCTGCTGAGCCGCAGGACCAAACATCTCAGCCGGGACCACCGGGAGAGAGCGGAGGACCCTCCTACGTGGCTCTGACAGCGGAGACTGTGCTAGCCATACCTGCCGGCGGGCCAGTGTTAATGTTGACATAAGCCTGCCAAGCTCTCTCGTCATAAATGCAAATGTCCGCAGTGAAGTGTCACTAATGCTCTGGGTAGAGGAGTCTGCCCCTGAGGCCTGCAAGGACTCGGAAAGGGCCAATATGAGGTGGGACATCGAGTTCCCCACGCGACCCGTGCGGAGCAGATCGTCAGTGATGCCACACCGCGGCCTGGGGCAGCGGGTCTGAAGGCCTCATCCGGTGACACGATTAGGGAAGCCAAGGTGGTTCCGCAGCAGGCATGCGGTCCAGTCCATAGCTGCCTGCATCCCGCATGGCGGCAAGGGCCCATTCAGGGGCGAGGGAAGACCTAGCAGGGGGGCTGTCCACTGGGGCCCTTTCCATCACTGTCCTGTACTGCAACATGAGCCCCGAGCGTGATATCGACCAAATGAAAACACAGAAAACGGGATGGAACTCTCTCTGTAACCGCTGCTCCGATACGTGTTCAGGCTGATTTACGGTCCGACGCTCCACAGAATGACGTATTTTCAACAGAAAAAAGTCTCTCACACTTCTCCTCTCATGTGGCACCTGGAGAGTTTTGTTGTGTCGCGGACACCGTCACATTTTGTCGCGCAGTGTGATTGGGTCACACTGCGTCACACTAACGTTGCCATGGAGATTGTAGTTTTCACTGAACTGAACGTCCTTACTGATATTTTGGTCTGTAACTTTTTTGTCCTTGTTTAATTAGTTTAATTAGTTTAGAACCTGATGATTTTGAACCAGAACCTCATTATTTTGAACCACAACTTTATTATTTTGAACCTCAACTTTATTTTGAACCTCAACTTTATTATTTTGAAACAGAACCTGATGATTTTTAACCAGAACCTCATTATTTTGAACCACAACTTTATTATTTTGAACCAGAACCTCATT
This sequence comes from Centroberyx affinis, assembly GCF_046629955.1. NCBI lineage: Eukaryota > Metazoa > Chordata > Actinopteri > Beryciformes > Berycidae > Centroberyx > Centroberyx affinis. The sequence continues at coordinate 6,189 of NW_027282532.1, read as the reverse complement.
ATTTTGAACCACAACTTTATTATTTTGAACCAGAACCTCATTATTTTGAACCACAACTTTATTATTTTGAACCAGAACCTCATTATTTTGAACCACAACTTTATTATTTTGAATCAGAACCTCATTATTTTGAACCACAACTTTATTATTTTGAACCAGAACCTCATTATTTTGAACCACAACTTTATTATTTTGAATCAGAACCTCATTATTTTGAACCACAACTTTATTATTTTTAACCAGAACCTCATTATTTTGAACCACAACTTTATTATTTTGAATCAGAACCTGATGATTTTGAACCACAACCTCATTATTTTGACTGAAACAAGCCTTCTGCAATTTAGATGGAATGAATTTGCTGTGAATGTGAAATGTGTTTTCAGTATAATAACAGAAGTGAATCTGGTCCGGTCCAGTCTCTGTCTCCAGACCTCTTCTCTGACCTTCAGACTTCTCCGTGTCTCTATCAACCTTTTCTTCGGTCTAAAAAGTTTTCGGGGGTCCGGGTGGCTCAGTGGTTTAAGGCATGTAAATGCAATATTCTGGGTTTGAATCCGGACCAGGACCTAACCCTAACCCTCATCTTCCCTGTCTATCTCTAATGGAAAAACTGTCATAATAAAGATAAAAGAGAGAAATAATCTTTAAAAACTGTTTTCCTCCTCCTGGTCCAGCTGCTTTGTTTTCTCTCCAGTGCAGTCGAGTCAAATCCAGTTTGTCTCTGCAGGTCTTCATTAGTCTGTCTGAAGAACAACTAGATCTGCCTGATCAACAATCAATCACAGAACAAACTGATCAGTAGGCTACAGCAGAACGAAACACAGGCAGCATGTTGAGGCCTTGTCCACATTTATATGGATATTTATGAAAACACATTTTTTCCCGTCCGTTTTCAAAACCCTTCCTGTCCAGACCAGCTGTGTTTCAGAAAATCTGTCCGGAGGTGACGATGTGTCATAAAACTTTATGTCAAACACCACAGAAGAAGATCAGGAGCGTGTTCAGCGAGTAAATAATATATTGAAAAATACATATTTTTGTTTATAACTGTCTCTGCATCAGGATGAAACAGGAAGCGTCTGACTCCACTGGGGAAACTGTCCTGATATGCAAATTTATGTTTCTTTATGAATCGTGTTTGTGTCCAAATTCATTCTGATGAAAGAAAGTTTCCTGTCACATTAAT